>NC_092330.1:29441727-29744757 GCF_036785885.1 Coffea arabica
AAAATTCAATTCATTTTGCTACCACAACAATTGCAGCATGAAGTAAGATACCACATGCAAAATGGCACAAATGTTGTCAAAAATCAAACCACACGAAAAGAAGAAAATGAAATTCCATTCAACCCCAACAATCCTGCAAATTACAATAATCACTATAACATTAGCTTCAATTACAATAGGAGGGAGGATTGTCCTAAGTGTAAGCATTCATCAACTACTTCATCGTCCCAATTAATCCATCAGGGCATCTCTCTGTATTGTGGATGGATACTCTTTCAATAGCATTCCATTTGTGCAAAACAAGTGTGAACATTAAGTTCATATTAAGAGTCACAAGTAAAAAGCCTGAAGGGAAAAAAATAAAAAGACCCAAAAAAAGAAGAAAAAAAAGAAGAGAACAAAGTAAGATTTAAAAAAGAACATAATACGCATACAAAATGGTTTTAGGACGTACTTTACCGAACAAATATCTATGGGTGTATTTGGATAGGAGATTATTTGTAAAAATTATTTAACCAAATATTGTAATACTTCTTGTGATATGATATGTTTGAGATAAAAAAAGGTGATTGAAGATTTTGTTTATAATGCAAGCAGAGTAATATTTGAAAATTTTTTTCCAAACCGACCCATGCTTTTCAAGAATAGATATCCAGTACTAGGGATAACGGAAGTGAGAATGGAATCAAAGTGTATAACCACTTGATAAAAGCAAGAATTTGGGTAAATCTGGTCTTGTAGGTTTGATGCCCAAATTTGCCACATCTTTGATAGTTGAATTAATGAGATGGTGTGGCAAATTTGAACTACTTGATCTACGAAGACTGAATCTAAGTGTTTGCCTTTCACAAATGTGTCATGTTATGCTGTATTAAGAATTAAACTGAACAATGTTGGCTCAAAAAAAAAAAAAAACTAAATAGCCTTGAAGGAATTAACATGTGCTCTTATTGTTGGAGAGAATTTCTCTTCATCATACTCCAATAAAATTAATTTAAAAATTATTTTCCAAAATCAACACCATTCATAGTATATTTTATCAGTTGTATTAGTTGTACATAAAATATCATGTGAAATTGACTAAGTTTTACCCTCTGATTAATAATTAACAATTTGTTACAATTTTGACTCATTTTTCATTGTTCAAATGTTTCATGAAAATTGAATGCCAAAGTATTCACAAAAAGAGTACTATTTTTAGCATGTTAATCTAGAGATCAAGAGAAAATTAATGACACACTCGGATGAATTTATGAGGTTATAAAATTTTAGATAAAGCTAAATAGGTAATCCATAGGGATAATATTTGTGCCACTACTCCAAGCTTTCACACCCAGCGAAGCCATATATACAGTTGAAGGTGGGTAATTGCACTACCTCAACTTCGGTAAAATCACAACAGCATTAGGAAAATTGGGAAGATTTTAAATTATATTATACTTGCCCTCCCCCTTCCCACCTCCCCCAAATATGTAAAATGACCTTTTTATAGTTGTGATAAGTGTGTATTTTGAGTATTTTAAGTGTGTTTTATCATTTAGTTTTGGTGTGTTTTAGTTATTTTTATAGCTAATTAATTAGGTTTCTAGTGAGTTACACATTTTTTGGTTTAGGTGTGAAAAATTATATTTCTATGTATTTAAAATAGTGAAAACTATTAGGTTTCTAGTGAGTTACACATTTTATGGTTTAGGTGTGAAAAATTATATTTCTATGTATTTAAAATAGTGAAAACTACATGTTTTTGTAGGTTTAATGATTTAATCATCAAATACTTGAATTGAGAAGATGATTGGATGATTATTGATGATTTAAAGGTTTTAAAGAGGATATGAAGTGCAAAATACTCAAGAGATGAAATGCAATCAAGTATACAAGAAGAAAAGTTTGACAGTTTTGACATCTTTTGATATTTCGGCTATATCTTGAGCTATAAGTATCGGATTGAGGTGATTCTTAGCCATTTTGAAGCCAACACATAGCTCCATATTTCGTATGAGACGTTGAAATCCAGTTCATGCATTTTCTTAATCAAAATGTCAAAATACAGTCGGTCATTTTTGTTATCAAAAGCTGAAACAAGGAGTTGACCAGTTAAGGGTATTTTGGTCATTGCTTAGTATACAAAGTTTCAAATTGGATGATTTTTGAAGCTTTGGAAATCTAACTCAAAGGCCTAAAACTTTCATGTTTTGCATAAGATCTAGTTCAGCCTTCATCACCGAGAAAATATCAATGGAAATTGGTGCAAAAATAGAGCAAAATTGAAGGCTGATCAAAATTAAGAAAACCTACAAAAGAAGCAAAACGTTGCGTCGTACACGACCTCATGCCCGTGTTTTCATAGGTCACGTTTCCTTCAATTGCGGCTACAACTTGCTCTATAACTTGTACTCTGTTCACATAAGCTTTTTGACCAATTTGTCTGCAAAAATTCTGACTAGATATGAGCAAGTAAGCATAGAAACTCCAAGAAGCAACTTTTGATGATTTTAAGAGACAAAATTACCAACTAGAAATAAATCATTTTGAGCTTGAATTCTCTATGAATAGGGGCCCTTGGAGAGCTTATTTTGATAACTTTGGAAGGCTAGAGATACTACCAAAAATATAGTTTTCACTAATTTTTCTTAGTTTATAGATATATTATAGTTAGTGTACTTTATTCTTCTTGTATTTGTAGCTAGATTTGGATGAAGAATTAAGGAACAAGATGGACAGTCTGGAACTCATGTGACAAGGGTGACTACTTTCCTATCACTTTCTATTTTGTATTTGAGTTATGTAGCTACAATACAAGTATGGTCTATTCTTTCATTTTCTTCATGTTTTACTAAAGTTTATGCCTAAAGTTATGGATAAACTTTCTATATCTTGTTAATCAGACTTATTTGGTTATTTTATGATATTATTTTGAGCAAGTTATTTAGCACTTTTGCCTTTCTAATCATTATTAACTAGCCATTAATTGTGAGAATCTTAAGGTGTTAAGTTTGTAATAAGAATTGGGTTTTGACACTAGTTCAAAGAAATGTTAAACCTAGAGAGCTCACTCACGAGAGTAGCGGTGCATCTTTGTGTAGTGATCTGTTCCGTATAATCTCATAGAAGAAATGAACTTGTGATTGATTTCATAGTCACAAGAATAGGTATGGCTTGGTTACAAGTATAGTTGTTTCACTATAGGACAGCCATTTTTTGCCGAAAAATTACTACATTTTCTGTGAACACATTTCCCTATCACCTTTTTACCTCACATACATCAAATCGCTACAGTAATTTTTCTACAAAAGATCTAGAAAAATACAATCCAAACACAGTCTAAGTTTCAAATAAGTAGAATGATCTTATTGCAACTAAAGTCACAAAATTAGATTTAATGATACATGCAACAAAAATGTGCATCAAATAGTGTGTTATCATGTTGAAACATGATATTCGCTCCGCTATTGTTCACACCTTGCAATTGAAAATAATACCCTTAAAGTTACTTGTTGCTTAGGGAACGGTTCCACATTTTTCATGGATTGGGACAATTTTGATTGTTCAATTCATGGACTAAATCGCCTGTTTGGCAAATAAGTTTTTAGCCAAGGTTGTCTCCTATTAGTATTTTAATAACTTTAGCTATATCAATTTCAACAAATTTCTCAAAAATTTTAAATTATACACTTCAAAATATCCAAAATACAAAAAAAAAAATTCCTTGCTTCTCTTCTTTTTTTTTTTCCCCTTTCCCACATCAACTCACTACCACTTTTGGTGCCGACCACCTCTTTCGACGCTGGCCATCTCTTTCCGCGTTGATAGAGATAAGTTTTTTTTTTCTCCTCTCCCTCTCCTCTCCCTCTTCTCCTTCCTCCTCTCTTCTCCTCCCCTCCCCTCTTCTCCTCTTCTCCCCTCTTCCCTGCCACCTCTCTCCCCCTCCCCCCTGCGTAGATCGTGTGACCAAATCTGGTCGCGCAATATCCCCTTCCCCCGTGCAATCTGGCTGCGTGACCAGATCTAGTCGCACTGCCAGATTGCATGACCAGATTTGGTCTCGCGGTTTGTGTGGGGGCGGAGGGGGAGGGGGACGGTGGCGAGGAAGGGAGAAGGGGGAAAAGAGATGGCAGGGAAGAGGGGAAGGGAGGAGGAGAGAAAGGGAGGGAGAGGGAGAGAGAGGGAGAGAGTAAAAAGCAAAATTTTTAGCTAGAGCGGCAGCTCTTTTATCTTAAGTCTACCATAGAATTTTTTCAGAAACATAAAATGTTTACTGTAGAGATATCTAACTTTCTTGGCTTTTTCTAAAAACAGAGAAGGGAGAAGAGAAAAGATCATTTGACTTTATTGCTAGGCCTTACCTAGTTGGTCCCTTTCAAATTTCCAACTCCAAAAAATAATACTAATAATATTAAAACTCAAAACAACAATCACTTGAAGATGGATGTATATATATATAGTAAAAGTTCTGAAAATCTTTTAGTAATTGTCTTTATGGCTTGTTCCCCTAAATTGGGTCTTGGATTGGCTGCGTAATTCGAACCCCACTTTGGCCGGACAGATCTTCCCAAGCACATCAGCCTCAAAGTCACTTCAGTAATCAATTACTAAAACCCATCCCCCCTCCTCTTTTCTTTGGTCATTCTCTTTCTAGTAAAGTTTATCTGGAATTTCATCTGATCTAATTTAAATTCACAAATTGGTTTAGTCAATTGAGGTCTCATATTTTTGTACAGGGAATTTTAGCTAGTTGATTATGCCCAAATAATTTGACACTAAATTCTATCACCTAATTATCTACTTCAACGTGTATTTTTCACCTAAATTAATATTTGTATACTACTTCGCATAGAAGATAGGGTCCGGGTCAAGTGTGAAACTGCGAAGTTAGAAGTTAAAATCCCAATTGGATTATTATTTTTTAAAGTTTTTACAGAATATTGCATTGTAATGATTTGAGGTAAAAACGTGATTAGAAAATGTGTCAAGACAAATGTAAAAATATTTTGGTAGAAAATTGCAATCGAAACACCATTAAACAGACGACTTGTCACGATACTTGTGAGCAAATTACATGCAAAAATCCATGAAAATTTCCTCTTCAATGGGATGAAGTGAGTGGCTATGAGCATAGCTATGACTAAGAGTCACAAAGTTATTTTCATTATCTCTGCAACTTTTCTTGTTGACGGCGAGTAGGGAAAAGTTGCAAATTGAAAGTGTGATTCCATGAAATTTAGAAGAAGTTTTGCGGAGCGTAGAGGTGAATTACTTCTGGGACTTGTGCCATCCCTTGCAGTGATTCAGTGGACAAGAGAATTGAGTAGAAACCAGTAGATGCATTTCCTTCAGGTGAAAAAGCCGAACAGAGAGAGAGAGATTTCATGTGATTGTTGATAGTCCTGCTTTCTATTTTCAATTCATTGTTTTCGTGGCACAGCCAAGGGAAAATTTGACTGATTCATGTACCTCTGCAGCAACTTATTTGCTTGAAAAACAAATTGATTTGCAATAGCCATTTGAACTGCTGTTTATTTTAGTTTTGCCCCATATTCTCCATGCATGTTCTGCTAGGTTTTTAGCAATTAACTGATCATACTGTGGTTATTTTTATTTTTTTCTCCTTGTAAATAACCTTTCTACAGAGAGCTTCCAAAATTGGTGCCACATTTAATGTTTTATGAACAATTTAACTCTTACTTTGTTTATGTAACATTCATTTGGGCCTTGGTTTATATTATACAATAATGACTATGTACCCATTTTAAATGTGCTTTGCACCAATTTCCCAGATGAGTTTGGTTCGCTAATTTTCCTTACATCCTATTAATATTTTTTTTGGTTCATGTCTCCAATTAGATTCCTAATGCATTTATGCCAAACGAATTTCATTACTATTTTTTTTATGTACCTCATAAAAAACCTTTCCTCCATCTTTATTGCTCTCACTCTAACCAATTTACTCCTCTGGTTTTTTCCTCCCTGGTTAGTCATCCTTCACCCTCTTGATTTTAGTGCTCATTTATCTGTTTCATGTTAAGTCTTTAATGCTTTCCTTGTACTCATGTATTTATTTTCACGTTTTGCCTTCTTTGATGATCATGTAGCTTTAGCACATTGCTAACTGAAATCTTCTTTCAATCCTTTCTTTTTTTATTTTTAACTTCACTACATTGCTAACTGAATTCTTCTTTCAATCCTTTTTTTATTTTTTTTTATTTTTAACTTCGCTACATTACACATCGTGTAAAACTTATTGTGAGATACAAGAAGGTGAACACCACACATATTGTTTAATCTATAGGGTTTTAACATATATTCCTTAAATATACATATATATATATATATATATATATATATATATATATACGCATGCATGCTGTTTCAGAGGATTATACTTATATCTACACTAATAAATGTATACAATAGCTAAATCTCTTTGGAAGCATACATGCATGCAGACCAACTTTAAACTTTTAGTCAATTTTCTATTTTTATCCATTTATTTTTTCTTGTTGTACTTGCAGGTAATAAAGATATTTCCTGTTTTTATTTCTAATATTTTTGGGCTAATGTATTCATTAATCATAGTGAGGCTGTTTGCATTAACTTATGCAAATAATTTTATGGGCATTTAAATATTTTGTGGAAATTTTAAACTTTTTATTCTTTCATCATTTAAAAACTTAGACAAGCATTTTGTGAATCATGTTTCAATATGCTAGCATATTAATTTCTTTTCTTAACTCTATTTTTTGCTTTGAATAATTATTTTCATAGTTAACACGCCTTTTTGCCAACAAATTTTTTCTCGTTCATTTATGGTAGCCTGTTTTTGCAAATGATAACCCTTCATCTTTCTGGATAGTAGTTTATATGTTGTATTATTTCTGTGCCTTCATCTTCAAGTGGCACTATGCAAAGAATACTTTAGCTTTCTGGTATATTATACCTTGCATAAAACTTTCTTTACAGATCATATTCCTACATCAAGAGGTTTAATTATCTCTTTATCTTTATATTATACCTTGCACAAAACTTTACTCTGCATAAAGTTGTATTATGCTCTGCTATATGTACACAATCTGTTTGGCTGTTAATTCTCTTGCTTTTGCTTTTAGAATTATTCATATCTGTCCACTTACACTCCATTCCACAAAACCCTCCAACCCATCCCTCCCCAAAAACTACTATCTTAATAAATAATAACCTCACAAAAAAATTATTTTAAAAACAATATTAACTTTCTTGACATAAACCTTGATTTCATGACACATTAATAAAGAACCAAATTATGAAAAAAAAATCGGGCAACTATTTAAAGTAAATAGTCTTATTGAATTAAACTATTTGTACTTAAAATGAATAGTCTTGATTGAATTAACATGAGTTCTTATTGTTGGTTTTGATATCAATAAGACTTGAAGGCAACATGATCCTTCTTTATTACCGAATTCTAAACAGATTTTAAGTTTAATCCAAGATATGTGATTGAATAGGGATGGCAATCTAAATCAATTACTACATGGGAAGCACAAATAGTTTACACAGTTGATAGGCATTTTTTATGCCATGCAATATTTTTGATGAACTTCTTTGATTTTTAACCGTGGATAAATTGTGATTGGTTGTTGCTATCTCATGTACTTGCTAGTTCATGTATTCCATGTTTTTATGTTTATAGTTGCTTGACCACCAATGGCAAACCATCTATCCTATTGTTTGAGCAATGAGAGTTGGCTAACAATACTAGATCAGAATTCATGAGCCCTAAATTATAGATTCATAAATGTGGAGATACATTTAGGTGGATTTAATTGGTGTAATCTCTTTGTTTTCATAAACTTATGCTTAGTTGTTCAACCATGAAAGCAGATGAAGACTAGGCATATGTATACTTGTCATTAGCAAAAGTAATATTCAAATATCTTAGGAAATTACATCCCCCGCAAAAGTAATAGTTTCAATTAACCAAATCACAGTTATGAGCACTAAAGCGAGTCAAAAACCTAGAACTATCTTCTTATTGGTTCTCACTTATCATATCAATAGTTGTTACTTTTACTAGTTCATTGCTGTAGTTGCACTTTACTCTTATTTGTGATAGGCGTGGGTGTGTATATAAAAACAATCACTGTCTCAAGTTTTAAAATTCCTAAATATCCCACAAGCAAATGCAAGTATACAAGTCATGTTTGAATATAGGTTATTAGGTCGATCCCACAGGGAAGAGTGATCAATTACCGATGCTATTTGAACTCTTTTATTATTTAGATGCTCACTAATGCTAGAAAGTAAATGTAAACTACAAACATACAATAAAAAGGAAGTAAGTCAACAATATAAAGCTCCCAGGGAATGGAATTCCTAAGCACATTTTACTAGCAATATTACTTGGGTAATTGAACACTAGCACCTTGGTTAGTTATGGCTTAATTTTCTTATGCACGTGAAACCTACTCTCGTAGTGAATCAACTATATTTATAATTAATCCATACATACTCTCGTGGTTATGAAATTAGCTACAAGTTCATGAACTTCTATGAAATTACTATAAAACAAGCCACAAAGGTGCACCTCTATTCTCGTGAGTGCACTCCTTAAATTTAGCACTTTCTTGAACTAACATCGAATTACAACTTTCACTGATAATCCAATGTGTTCAAATAATCACAACTAATGGCCAGTTGATTATGGTTGTAAGAACAAAAGTGCTAAATAACTAACTTAAAGCAATAGCATCAACCTCCCAAGCAAATCTCACAAAAAAATCATAGCAAATTCATCCAATCCAAGGCATAAAACTTTAGTTAAACATAAAGCAAATGAAAATACAATCCAATCTTGTATTCAAACTAACAAAGGAATCAACTTCTCTATCTTCATCTCCATTTGCTTCCTTGTTGAGTGATACAAGAACTGAAGAACAACCCACTAATTCTAAACTAATCCTATACTAATCTAACATAGATTAAGAAAACTAAGGATTTCTAGTTTTAGATCTACATTTTGATAATGTTTTCTCCCCCATTTTCTTTGCAAAACTTGTCCAAGATAAGTCCCTTTTATAGGGAAAAGGAAAGGCTCAATTATTACGCAAGTTACGCTACTTTTTTTATCTGAATCCGGCCGACAATCCGGATTGCATGGATTGTCGGCTGGATTGCTCCCCTGTTTCTGCTAAGAAATTACCAAGAAACTACTTCCAAAGTAGATCTACAAAGGGATCCATGAACTTGAGGTCCGCAGATCTGTCCACAAACCCATCATTTGGCTTTGTTCTTCATCAGTCTTCTGCTCTTTGCTTGCAATCCATCCAGGAATCCGGGTCTATATTAATATGAAAATTTCTCCATGAAGAAAGCTGAATTAGTTCTTGTGCAAGACACAAAAATTATAGTCATTTGAGATAGCTTTCTAATGGCTCAAGAATCAAGTTATTTCGAGATCCAGGGACCGAGTTATCACGAAAATACTAATGAATGGTCAAAAAGCATTATAGAAGAAAAGTACTTTAGTAATTTGGACTTTTGGCTATGAAAATGTGAGAACTGGATTTTGGTGTCTTCTCAATCCAGGCTTTGTAGCTGAAGTTATAGCCAATGTACCAAAATATATCAGTGCTGCCAATGCTTTTCTTCTTGTTTCTTGCTTGCATTTCATCCTTTGGTACTTCATGTCACATGATTTCCACTTCAGACCACCAACAATCATGCAAGTATCTTCTCGCTTTCCTTTAATTGATGATTGAATTATCGAAACCCATAAAAACATGAAATTTCTGCACTTAAGTCCATAGAAATGCAAATTTTCTTACTTAATCGTAAAATACAAAACTTAGCGTAAAACCTAGTTATTCGACTCAAATTTAAATGAAAAAACACTAAAATACGCATAAATAACCGTACACAAATATGCAAAATGAGCAGTTATCAATTTGAAATTGTTTAGATAATAGAATAAGTGATTAGCCTTGGTAATTGCTATTGTTACTTGTGGATCAACCTTAATTTACGCTGTACTCATTCAATGACCTATATACTTATAATTGCAGATAATTAAAATTTTAATTTGAACATATGGTCCACGTCATATTTATAGTTGATGCTTTGTTTGAGATCCTAAAGATTGTGATGCACCGTTCCTCTGAAAGACTTGAAATTCATCAATTTGGATAAGTCTCTAGGATTGTAAAACATCGAATGAGTCAAGTATCTCCAACTGCTTGCCCAACCTATCTAACCGTAGCTTAGGGCTAGAGAAAGAGCTTAGGAGATAAAAGATATCTTAAACGTTCGAATTTCCCTAGCATGTTGGGTATTTTTCCAAAACATTGACTATCAATTAAATCAAGAGGGAAGGGAGAAAGAGGAGGATGGTGGGGGATGTAGAAAGTGTAATTGATATGTAAGAGAGAGAGAGAGAGAGAGAGAGAGAGAGAGAGAGGCTTTAAATAAAAAAGGTTTTAGAAATATCTAACTAAAAAAGGAAAAGGTTTAAGTTCTAAGAAATTCTAAATGCATAGCAAGTTCAAAGAAATAAACAAAAATTAAGCAAAATGAAAAATAAGGAAAGAAAGCCATTTGTTGATTTAGGAAAAAGACACAAAAAAGTAGTGAGGAATTCCATAACTCTAGGAGTTTTCTATTGTTATTTTTATTTCATCTTTGTATTGTAGATTTAATTTCTTACACTTGTGATAGTCTAAATAATAAAGAAATTCGAAAACAATTGATAATTGGCAATCTTTCTTGTGGGATCGACACCTAATATCTCTGTATTCAATAAACAATCTATATACTTGCAGAAAATAGGGTAATTAGGTTTTATTAAAATGTAGTGCATGATAGAATCTTGTTAGATCCTACAGTGGATCTGTTTGGCGATTTGGAATAGTTAGGGTTTCGTGTCAATTTTTCTCTATCTTTTTACCACCCTATAAATATTAACTTATGGGGGTGGTATGGTAGCTTTCAGAGGCATGACACAAAATTAGCTAGTTTTTACCGACAAAAACATCTAGAGAAGTTCAGGTTTTCACCACAACTTTTGTAGTTGCTTAGTCATGAGGTATTCTTGTAAATTTTGTATCTAAAGACAAAATTGCAAGAGAAGCTTGAGGAACTTTATTTCTACTACTGGAATTACAATTTCTTCAATCTTAACTCTTAACGTTTTCACTACAGCTTTTGTAGTTGCTTAGTGGTGAGGTATTCTGGTCACTTTTTTATCTAAAGACCAAATTGCAAGAGAAAATTGAGGAGTTTTATTTCTACTATCGGAATAAAGATTTCTTCAACTTTAGATCTTAAGGTTTTCACCACAACTTTTGTAGTTGCTTAGTGGTGAGGTATTCTTGTAACTTTAGTTTTTGAAGACAAGATTGCAAGAGGAGCTTTGTTTCTACTACTGGAATAAAGATTTCTTTGACCTTAACTTTTATTTTTACTTGTTTTTATTCATGATTTGTTTCAATAAAAACATGTACTTTCATCCTAAATCTGTTACAAGTACCTAAGTTTTTTTTGTCCTAGAATTGAGATAAACTTGTTTGATTTTAACCATGGATTAATTGTGGTTGGTTGTTACTATCTCATGTACTTGCTAGTTCATGTATTCCATGTTTTTATGTTTATAGTTGCTTGATCACCAATTACAAACCATATATCCTAGTGTTTGAGCAATGAGAGTTGGCTAACACTAATAGATCAGAATTCATGAGCCCTAAATTGTAGATTCAAAAATGCAGAGATACACTTAAGTGGATTTAATTGGTGTAATTTCATCATATATATATATATATAATAAAGTCGTATTCTCATACTTATCCTTTCGTATTTTCTCTTTCCTACGTGGCTTAACAAAACGGCAAGTAGTTTCCTACGTGGCTTGCTCCTTTTTTGTTTAGATATATATCAATTCTTATTTCCTATAAAAATTCTTAATATTATATGATTCTTATTTCCTACCCAAAAAAGGAATTGGAAAGTAATGCGATATAAATAAAAGAGACATAAATCTCCTCTATTAGATATATAGAAATAAATGATAATATATTTTTTTATAGTGTCCTATTCTTTTTTTTTTAACAGCTTCATCATAGATCCTTTTTATTTTAAGATAATCTACCCATATATAGAACAACATACAAACAATCTAGACATGGAAATTAAAGAAAGTTAGTCCGAGAAAGTTTTTACAAGACTCACAGTCCCCATGCATAATTGATGTACAAAGAGAAATGGCACTTCATCTGATTGAAAAATTCTGATAAAGTCCATAAAGAAAATGGAGTGTCATCAACCAAAGAAATAAAATCCCATTATCATAGCTAAAGAAAGATGAGATAAAACATTAGATAGTTGTTGAAGTTTTGCACCCCGAAGGCCCCTCCGACCCTCCGTCCGTAGTGTCCTCCAATCCAAGAGAAAGGCCTCCGTCCGTAGTGTCCTCTGTCCGTCTTTTTTTTAAAATATATTTCTGCTAATAATTCCTTAATCACAATACATCTCTACTCAAATGGTGGGGAGTATTTCGTGTGTGGATTCATATCATAAGAGTCCATGCACTTAAAGGACTCGATATAGTGGAGGTAGGGCTGTCAACGGGTCGGGTCCGGGTCGGAATTCATTATTCCGGACCCGGACCCGAATTACTATGCCGGATCCGGACCCGACCCGTTTACCCGACGGGTCCTTTATTCTACGTTCCGGATCCGGATCCGGCGGTCCCGGATCCGGATCCGGATCTACCCGAACAAATTTACCAAATTTTATAATTTCTAATAAAAATGAGAAAAAAATATATTTGTAAACTAATTTCTAACTAATGCAAAGAAAAAATCAAATAAGAAAAGAAATCAAATTAACTTTATTAAAATACATCACCCTAATCAAATTATATTGATAAATATATATTTTTTAAATTATTAATTTATTTATATCCGGATCCGGGTCTAATACGGGCCGGAATACTATATTCCGTATCCGACCCGTTTTTTTGTTTGACAAAACGGATCCGGATCCGGATCCGGGAAACGGAATTAAATCCCTACCCATACCCGTATTAATTTCACGGATCCGGTCCGGATCCGGGTCTAGACCCGATCCGTTGACAGGCCTAAGTGGAGGTGGTCTTTTAAGGTTAGTAAAATCTATCTTGATAACACATTTGTAAATTTATTACGTACAGGTTTATATACGTGCATAGTACGGGTCACATAAGGTCTTATTTCCTACCCGAAGTTATTTGGACGATTATGGTTTTATTTCCTATAAGAATTCTTACTATTATAAGATTCTTATTTCCTACCCAAAGTTACGTACTTTAAGCAACTTAAATTAAGATAAACATACTTTTAATGTTCTTACCAATATCTCTTTGTATTCTTATCAATTCTTATTTCCTATGTCTACCCTACATATAGCCTGTAATATATTGATTTCAAGCATCAAATTCATGGTTAGGTATTTCCGGTGCAAGCGGTTGGCATATTAAAGTATCGAGTTTGGGTTTCCACTCCTCTTGATTATCAGGTACATCTTCTTTCAATATATATATATATATATATATATATATATATTTTAAAAAGGCATGTTGATCTTCAATTGTAAGAGCTTAGTAACATATCTTGAAATTTTTTTTTGTTTTATTTTCTATTTGTTTTGTATGAAGACATAGGATTTAAACAAGTACTTTTATCATTATTTTTGTAGGATTTTTTCTAACATGTTTGTTAATTGATTTTTGTGATCATATACTACGATGTTTGTTAATTTGCCTTCAGGAAAAACAACCAAAAACAAAAGGCACTGGAAAGTAATGCGATATAAATACAAGAGACATAAATATTTCTATTAGATATATCTGCAAATTCATTAGTTAATTAAAAGACTCTGGCCGTGTACTTAATTATAATCTTTACGTATTGTTATACACAAATTTGAATGCGATAAATCATTTATTTTTTTTATACTTAGTTGTCCTACTTTGCTATCATGTAGTGATAATAGAAAATCAATAAATGCTGATTTGCACAGACAAATCGAGGAGAATGTTCAAACAGAAAAAAACAAAAACAAGTTTCTGAATAGTAGAATATTATTTGATACTATTTACTGCACTTTTTATTTATTTTCAAGTTTTTGAATGTTATGGTATTGTTGAATGTTATTTTTTCTATTTTTGAATTATTATTCACTGAATTAGATGTTCAAATTTATATTATAAGAATACTTTACATTACAATGCGCACATAGTAATATACTTAAGACAAGTTATAATAGATTATACATTAAATCTGTATTTTATATCGACATTTTTATAAATTGACTAAAGTTTATTATTTTTGGACGATTCCCGTTCAACGAACGGGTACAAAACTAGTTATCTTCATAAACTTATGCTTAGTTGTTCAACCATGAAAGTAGGTGAAGACTAGGCACATGTATACTTGTCATTAGCAAAAGTAATATTCAAATATCTTAGGAAATTACATCTCTAGCAAGACAAGAGTAATGGTTTCAGTTAACCAAATGACAGCGTACTTATGAGCATTTAAGTGAGTCAAAAAGTTACGACTATCTACTTATTGGTTCTCACTTATCATATAATTAGTTGTTACTTTTACTAGTTCATTGTTGTAGTTGCACTTTACTTTTATTTGAAATTGTTTAGATAATAGAATAAGTGATTAGCCTTAGTAATTGCTATTGTTATTTGTGGATCAACCGTAGTTTACGTTGTACTCATTCAATGACCTATATACTCGCAGATGGGGACAATTAAAAGTTTTAATTTGAACACATAGTCCACATCATATTTATGGCTGATACTTAGTTTGAGATCCTAAAGATTGTGATGCACCGTTCCTCTAAAAGACCTAAGATTCTTCAATTTGGACATGTCTCTAGGATTGTAAGACCTATTATCAAATGAGTCAAGTATCTCCAACTGCTTGTCCAACCTCTCTAACCTCAGCTTTGGGCTAGAGAAAGAGCTTAGGAGATAAAAGATATCTCAAATGTTCGAATTTCCCTAGCATGTTGGGTATTTTTCCAAAACATTGACTATCAGTTAAATCAAGAGGGGAGGGCGAAAGAGGAGGATGGTGGGGGATGTAGAAAGCGTAATTGATATGCAGAGAGAGAGAGAGAGAGAGGCTTTAAATAAAAAGGGTTTTAGAAAGATTTAAATAAAAAAAAGGGAAAAGATTTAAGTTCTAAGAAATTCTAAATGCATAGCAAGTTCAAAGAAATAACCAAAAATTAAGCAAAATGAAAAACAAGGAAAGAAAGTCATCTTATTTTTAATTAAGGTTAATAAAAAAGTTAAGGGAATTGGAGAAAGTTTCCTTGTTAATTTAACCCTCTCTTGTTAAAACACAAAAAAATAGATGGCCTCCTCCAACTACATTGGTAGATCTTGCTCCGAATCTTAGCTGTCTGCCAACAGCTTGTGAGCACAAGAAAAGTTTGAGCAGCTAAACAAAGTGAGACTAATTGGGGGATAAGAATTATGGTATGGATATAGAGCTGGATTCTGGTAAGAGGAAACAGGGGAAAATGGTTGGGAAGGAGAATGGTGGGGAGCTAGTGATTGGAGTACAGAAAAAATTAAAGGGGATAGCAGGGGGAGTTGGTAGGGAGGACTTTCTGATGGTGGTGGAGCCCAACCTTAATGGGGCTCCCAGCCCTCAATGAGAGCTGTGGTGTGGAACTGTCGAGGTGCTGGGAGCCCCTTGACAGTTTCCCAAATGGAGGAGGTTGTGAGACTCCACTCCCCTGAGATTATTTTTTTAGCAGAAACTAAAAATAAAAAAGTTGTTATGAATAAGATTAGGAGAAGGTTGAAATATGATAGCCTATTTGTGGTTGACCCAATTGGTATGGCTGGAGGTTTGTCTGTATTTTGGAGGAAGGAGATAGTGGTTAGGAGAGTCCTGTTCACTGAGTTCACTATAGAACTTAATGTGGCAGGGAGGGGGAATGAGGCAGATTGGTGGTTTATTGGGGTCTATGCTAGCAGTATAGATTTAGTGAGAGCACAACAGTGGAAAATTATAGAAAATAGATCTGCTATTTGGGGTTCTAATTGGATCCTGGCAGGAGACCTGAATGATATATTGTCGAGTGAAGAGAAATGGGGTGGGAGACTGAGAAATGAAAGTAGTTTTAGAGTGTTTAGGAATTTTGTTAATGATAACCAGTTGATTGATATTGGCTTTGAAGGAATCCTCTGGACCTGGTGTAACAATTGGGATGGGGATGGGGAGGTTAAGGAAAGGTTAGACAGAGTTTTGTGTAGTTGGGACTGGAGAAGGGAACATGGCAAAGCTAAGTGTGTGCACCTGAATACTGAGGCTTCGGATCATTGTATGTTGCTACTAGAAACTGAGCCTAAATCTAGAAAATGGAAAAAGAGATTTTACTTTGATAAAAATTGGGTGCAACACAAGGAGGTTAAGGGTATTATTACTACAGCTTGGGGAAAACAGCAGGTGGGGTCAAAAGGTTTTAGGCTACAACAGAAAATTAAAGAGTGTAGGATGGCATTGTTAGATTGGAGGAGGCAATACAATGTTAATGCTAAATCACAGGTTTGTAGGATTAAAAGGGAGATAGCAGAGGTGGGTATGGGACAGCAAGTTGATAAAAAGGGTAGATTGAGTATCCTGAAAAAACAACTTACTGAGGCTTATAGGAAGGAAGAGGCTTACTGGGGGCAAAAAGCTAGAGTACAATGGCTAAAGGAGGGGGATAGGAATACTAGGTATTTTCATTCTGTGGTAGAGGGTAGGAGAAAGAGGAACTGTATTTCTACTCTTCAGAGGGATGATGGTTCTTGGTGTGAATCTGGGGAGGAGGTTGAAGGGGAAATTAGTGAATATTTTAAGAAACTCTTCACTTCTGGTAATCCAAGGCAGATTGATGCAATACTCAGGGGTATTCCTCAGGTGATTACAGACCAGATGAACAGCAAGCTCACTAAACCTGTCTCTGAGATGGAAGTCAGGAAAGCTGTCTTTTCTTTACACCCCAATAAGGCCCCTGGACCTGATGGTATGACTCCCTTTTTCTTTCAGCATTTTTGGGATGTTTTAAAAAATGATCTTATTGCAGCCATTTCTAGTTTCTTTCATTCTGGTCAATTACTGCAGGCTATTAATGAGACTATTATCACTTTAATACCCAAAGTTGAATCTCCTATTTCTGTGTCTCAATATAGGCCTATTAGTTTGTGTAATGTCGTGTACAGAATTATCTCTAAGATTCTTGTTAACAGGCTTAAACCTTTTCTGCACCATTGCATTAGTAGTAATCAGTCTGCTTTCATTCCTGGCAGACAAATCATAGATAACATTGTGATTGCTCATGAAAGTATTCATTGTTTAAATCACAGAAGAACAGGATCTAATAAGTTTATGGCTCTCAAATTAGATATGGCTAAAGCCTATGATAAAGTTGAGTGGCTTTTTGTTGTTAAGATGATGGAAAAAATGGGTTTCTGTCAGATTTGGATAAACTGGATTTTCAAATGTATGTCGTCTGTTGGGTTTTCTTTTAATCTGAATGGTGAAAAGAAAGGCTGGGTTAGGCCTTCAAGAGGGATAAGGCAAGGGGATCCACTATCCCCATACCTGTTCTTATTAGTGTCTGAAGGTTTGTCTAGCCTGCTGAAACATGCTTTGGATAATCATTGTTTGACTGGACTAAAGATTGCCAAAGATAGTCCTGCTATTTCTCATTTGTTCTTTGCAGATGACACCCTTATATTCTGTAGGGCCAGTGTAGGAGAGGCTAATCAGGTGATGAAAATCTTGGAGATGTATGAAGCAGCTTCAGGACAGAAGATTAATTTAGATAAATTTTCTGTGTTTTTCAGTAAAAACACTGGGATAAGGAATAAGGCAGAAATCCTTAGGATACTAGGGGGAATGAAACAGGTGGACCAGAGCAAGTATCTTGGGTTACCTATGGTGATTGGGAGATCTAAAAATCAGGTTTTCAGCTATATCAAGGAAAGGGTGTTGGAAAGGCTTAAGGGGTGGAAAGAAAAACTGTTGAGTCAGGCTGGGAAGGAAGTGTTATTGAAATCTGTGATACTAGCAATGCCTGCCTATGCTATGAATTGCTGTAGGTTGCCTAAGAGCTTGTGTCAGGATATAAGTAGACAAATGGCTGGCTTTTGGTGGGGGGAGAGTGATGGGAAGAGGAAGACTCATTGGGTAGGATGGGAGAAGCTAGCTGCTGTTAAAGGAAAGGGTGGCTTGGGCTTTAGGGATCTGCAGGATTTTAATAGTGCCATGTTGGCTAAGATGTTATGGAGGATTTTGACACAGCCTAATCTGTTGATGAGTAAGGTTTTAAAGGGAAAATACTTCAAAGGGGAATCTGTTTGGAAAACACAAGTAAGGGCAGGTGACTCCTGGATCTGGAAAAGCATAATGAGTGCAAGGGGGGTATTGGAAAGAGGAGCCAGGAAAAGGATAGGGGATGGCAGAACAGTGGATATTTGGAAGGACAGGTGGATACCAGGTGAAGGAACTGGTATGGTGTCTACTCAAAGGCCTGCAGGGTGTCATGTCCAGAAGGTATATGAGCTGATCCAGAATGGGAGGTGGAATAGAACTGTTATGGAGGCTTTGCTAAGTGAGGAGGACTGCAGGAGGATAGAAGGAACTCCAATTAGTCTATGTGGTGGAAAGGACAAGTTGGTGTGGCCACTTACCAAATCTGGTCAGTATTCTGTCAGAACTGGATATATGCTGGCCAGAGATATGAGGGGGGAATTGAAAAGGAAGGATCAGCAAGAGGCTAGCAATAGCAGGAATGAACCCAACTCTAAAGCATGGAGGGTGCTATGGGGGTTAGACATCAAACACAAACTGAAGCATTTTATCTGGAAATGTTTGCATGGTGTCTTGCCTGTCAATGAGGTAATCAGAAGGAGAATTGGACAGGGGGTGGACAAATGCAGTTGTTGTGGGGAGTTGACAGAAACTTTGGAACACATGTTCTTCTTTTGTAAGCATGCAGAGTATATATGGAAGGCAGCTCCAATTGATTGGGATGGGTTAAGAGAGTTTAGGCACAGCTTTTGGCTTTGGTGGAATAGTTTGATGGAAGCAAAGGACAGAGCAGAAGGAAGAAACCACATTGCTTTGACAGTGAATATACTTTGGCAGATCTGGAAATCAAGAAATCAAGTGCAGTTTGAGAAGAGGAGTAACTGTCCTGGAAGAATAGCTAGTAAAGCTGTGCAAGAGTGGGCTGAGTTCTCAGATGTTAGGAAGGGGATGGCTAATGCTGAGGAAAGGAAGAAGGAACAGGGAGCTGGGGTATGTAGTTGGCTTCCACCCTCTCAGGGCTGTGTTAAACTTAACACTGATGCAGCCTTGATGGTAAAAGATAGAAGAATTGGGTGGGGAGTTGTGGCAAGGAAGGAGGATGGAGAGGTTGTAGGAGCTTGGGCAGGTAGTGAAAGCAGGAACGGAATCCCAGCAGTGGAGGAGGCTTTTGCTATCAGGAAAGCTGTAATCAAGGCCAGACTGTGTGGCTGGAACAAAGTTGAAATACAGTCTGATTGTAAACTACTGGTGGACAAGCTTAGGGAGAGAAATGTGGATGATCCAATCACAGGGACCATATTAAGTGATGTGTTGTTTTTAAGTCATGATTTTGATGTTTGCCAGTTCTCTTTTGTCAAAAGAGAAGGCAATCGTGTGTCTCATAAGCTGGCAAAATTTGCCACAAGCTTGCAGGACGAAATCAGTTGGAAGAATTCCTTTCCAATTTGGCTTACTGTTTTAGCCAAGAATGATGTAGGAGCAGTTGCTCCAACTCTGTAATTTCTATTTTGGTTATAAAAGTTGATATCGTTTGGAAAAAAAAAAAAAAAAACAAAGTGAGACTAACCAAACCAAAATATAAAAATAATCTCCCAATTAAATTGACACAGTTTTCTTGGTTCTTCCTTGTTAATCAAACACTAAAGTGAAGGATCATATAACAAATTGGTATCTTTCCCCAATAGAATACATGTAAAGATGGACGCAACACATACAAATAGTACCGACACAAGAAGATCTAACCAGCTGACAATCTCGTTGCCCCTTGTCATGCTAGATCCATTAGCGGCCTGATAAAAGGCAACAAGAAACGATTAAATGGTTCAGAAGTGTTATGTCAAAGAAATAAACACATATTCATACAGCTTTAGGCAACATGCAAATGAAAGATGGTACAAGATTTTAGGCAAGAGTTTTCAATACAGAAATTTGGTAATAGAGGCAAGTATTGTTTTCTTAAGAAACCTGAGCATCAGAATTTCCTGCGACAAACCTTAATAGTTTAACAAATGTTTCAGACTTTTAATTAACTCTCTGCCTCGTACCCTTTCTTGGACAATTAGGAGAGAAAAATTTCATGTAAATATTAATTGTATCTACTAATATAGTGCCAACTTTTACGCAAAAGAAAAAATAAAGCCACAAAAATGCGAAAATGAAGAGTGGACCAGAATCACATATTTGTGAATCACGAGGTATCGCAGCTCGAATTTTGAAACCAGCGCTCCATAATTCCACTTCAAATCACATTAAATTTAAAAAAAATGTGAAAACACTGTAAGCATCCATGTTACAAATCAATTAGTCAAGTTTTTCAAATAATATCCCTCTATGCTTTAAAATTTCCATATAAATTAAAAATTGCAGGAAAAAAAGAAGAGATTAAGTAAGTTTAATTACCTCACATTTGAATCGGATGAGATCAGGGAAAGCCAGGACATTCAGTGTATAATTTTCTTAAGACAAGACCCAGGGCTTCGTTAAACAGGATTGCTTGGACAAACAGTTTCTGCTACTAGTTTTCCGCCAACCCATCTGCACAAGGACATGAAAATGAAGAGAAATAACCACAAAATTGAGCTCAATCTACTATCACAAATTTCCTTCAAAAAGCTGATACAAAAGTGAAAACTCTGAGAAAGACAAGAAAAAGATTAAGCAGAAGGACAATAGATAAATAGCCATAAAATGGAGCTAAATCTGCTATTAAATCTTACAAAATTTCTTCACCTTTTGGAAGTGGATCTATTTTTTCATGAAACAGGGGAATGACAACAAAAGTGTGTTGTCATAGCCAAAAATTTCATGTTATGACAATATTTTAGTGATTTTTCTCATAACAAAAATATGTGTTTTATTAATGACAATAACACAAGTCCTCACCAAAAAATTAACATTATGGGATAATAACCACTATTGTCATTAAATTTAATTTATTTATGACAAAATTAGATGTTGTCATAGGGTGTTGTCATTTAAATTTGATA
Source organism: Coffea arabica (assembly GCF_036785885.1). Classification (NCBI taxonomy): domain Eukaryota; kingdom Viridiplantae; phylum Streptophyta; class Magnoliopsida; order Gentianales; family Rubiaceae; genus Coffea; species Coffea arabica. The sequence continues at coordinate 29,463,047 of NC_092330.1, forward strand.
TATATCAGATAATATTTAAGGCAAAAGCAGCTAAACAGCAAAACAAATCTGACTCCATGGCAAATATATGGATTGCACGGTTTGTAATTTAAAAATAAAAAGGAAACAAGATGATAAACAAATACAAACAGGACAAGCAAATCAAACAAATGTAAAGTCTGCCAACTAAACTTATAAATTTATAACCAATAAAAAAAATTGTCTTGCATCTTTTCCTACTTAACTTATATATTTCATTCTATTCAATTGTAATTCTTTGGCATCTTATATTTAACAATCCTTTATATATATATGCATGTATGTATATGGTTCTGTCCAATTAGTAATAAAAAATAATAATCTTAAAATTTCTCGATAAATATCTACTGTAAATTCATTCATCTTTAAGAAAAAATTGATCACATTACTGCAAAAAAAAATTACTAAACCCAAACAAAAAAAAGGTTTAAAAAATTTTCCACCAACATTTTGTCCTCCCAATCCTCCACAGGCACCACTTGCACTGAGAATCGAATCAAAGTGCATCATCACTCAACAAACATGCCATGTCATTTTGTACTACGAATTGAAGTAAATAGTCAACACAAGCTCTGATTGTTGGTTTTGACAACAATAAGACTTGAAGGCAACATGATGCTTCTTTGTCACCGAATGCTAAACAGAATATAAGTTTTATCCAAGATATTTGATTCAATAGGGATGGCAATCTAAAACAATTACATTTTTTTTTTTGTCAAAACGATAACATCTAAAACAATTAATTACATGGGAAGCACAAATGGTTTAAATAGTTATTAGGCATTTTTTAAGCCATGCAACATTTTTTTTATGAGTACATGATATGACGGTAACACATACTGATCTATTAAATTTAATTTATGAGAGAGTATGTCAACCCATTTCCAAAGACGAGGAAATAAGGAAAATATTTTGATTTCACCTTGCAATATGGAAGGCAATGCTTTCAAATATAAACTTACTTCCTCATCACCAAATTCCTTAATCAGTCACGGAACAGGAATTACATTAGATGTTGTTTCAGATAAACAAAAATAAATATTTGGAAGATAAAACCAAAAAGAATCTCACAGAGCAAGTACTATAATCCCGTTTCTTCCGAAGAGGAAAAAAAGATTAAAAAATACACAATAGTCATTAATAAGACAAAAGAAAATATTGAATGGTGTCGGTGAAGCTTATCAAAATTGAGATTGGAACTAGATGCTAAGAAAAAGGGAATTCCAAGAACCGCAAATTGAATATTAAAAAGAGAAAAATTGGAGGAGAAAAAAGTAATAGGAAAAAAAGGGTACCTGTGGATTTCAACTGAAGGCACCCGGCTTATTTTATCATAATCTTCTCCTTGTTGACCATTCACTCTCCTAACTCTATTGTTGAATTCTTCAGGCATGTCCCAAAGAGTTACCTCTTCTAGGGTGGTCAAACATCTCAACCCATCCGGAATCATTTCCAACTTTGTACAGGACCCAATCCATAAAGTTGAGAGCTTAGGCATGGGCCGCATGGCCCCCTCTTCCAATTTCCACTGCTTCAAGTTATCCAAAGCATGAAGCTTGAGATGTTTAAGTCGGGGAAATCCCATCGAGTGGCAGATCATTTCTTGGCCCAGAAAAGAACTTGGCCCAAGTTCCAGTATTCTTAGGTTAGGAAGCTTCTCGAGTGTTGCCATCGGGTCTTCCTCAATTCCACTATAACTCAGACTTAATTGAGTACGTCCAGCTTTAATTGGGTCAGGAGGAACCATATGGGATTGGCAATCCGGTAATATCTTGCATAAACTATGGTCGATCACTAATTCATGAAGATTCCTGCTAAACAACACCTTCGAAAGAACATCCAAACCCCTGTTGCCTCCAAAATCACAGCGATTGATGGCAAGTGAGCTGATGCATATGCAGTCCAAATTTGATATATGATTGATGATGTGTGCCAGGTCCTCAAGATTTTTATGCACTATTGCTTTGAAAGCTCTGAGATTTGGCAATTTGCATACATCTTCAAGATAGCCAAATCTGTTATCGAATGATTCAAGTATCTCCAGTTGCTTGCTTAACCGCAGCTTAGGCTGAGAGTCGCCCCGCCCCCAGTACGGAAGATAAAGGTATCTCAAACGTTGCAATTTCCATAGGACATTCGGTATTCTACAATCATAACTACCAGATAAATCAAGAGTTTCCAAATACTTTAAATTGCCCAAGGAATATGGCAAGTTTATATTCTGACCTCTCAATCTCAAACATCTCAAATAGAAAAGATTACCGACATATTTCAGAGGTGATTTGAGAAAACAACTTTCAGAGGCCATATCGAAGGATAAAATTGCCAAAACTCTAAGCATCTTCAAATTCTTGACTTGGGACATTATTCTCGCCCCTAGAATAGAATAGTCCCTATTGGCTACCAACGGTTCACACAAGAATGAGTGAAGATGCTTAGTTTGTTCTTTTGGCGGAAAGTTGTATTGAGAGATATCCTCTGGAAGCAAACGAAGGACTAAACCATACTGTGCTTCAGTTGCAGGAAGAGAATCTCGTGAAGGAGTTCGATCAACCAGCTTATACAAATTCTCCTCTTTTGCCTTGGCTAAGCACAAATCTCTCATAAGATCATGAAGCCGACATGACTCCAACTTTGTTACTGCATGCTTCCCCTCCTCATATGCTTTAATTTCAACCATGCATCTTATTGCTAATTCTTCCAAGTAACGCTCTGCAACATCCATCATCGTTTCTTGCTCCCTTCTATCATTCTCAAATATCATACCTTCTCCTATCCACATCTGATATAAACTCTCTGCTCCAATGTCAGAATCTTCCTTGATTTACCCAAGTAAAGGAAGCATGGTTTCAGTTGCCAAGGGAGATCATAATAACTGTAAGCTAAAACCTTTTGCACCTCTCCTTCTTTTCCAATTTTTTCTCCCTTATCCAAATAGGATTTCATATTCTCATGCACTTCATTCCATTCTCTGAGGGTTGTTTTAGTTCTAAGAATTCCACCCAAAACCACCACGGCCAATGGAAGACCCCCACAATATTTCAACATTTTCTCCCCTAACTCTTCCATCTTGTCCAAATATTCACAACCTGTGTAGCATTAAACCTAAATTAATATCAACTACGACGCATCTATCATTCATAAGCATCATGTTATCATTCAACAACTATACAAAAAACTTGATAGTCTGGTAACTGAACAAGTCTATTCAAGTAAATGGTGACAATACAAAAGGATTTATGTTTCCATTGGCACTGATATGCATGAAATATGTCTTATATGTCTTATATGTCAAAAATGTACTTAAAATTATTTGTCATGCGGATGAAATTGTAGGACTATCAGTCTCACACAAACACACACACAGATACACATATCCTTCTGCGTGAAATGCATTTAATGTGAATAAAGGAGAAAATTTTTACCTTCACCGGTACTCTCCCTCAATGATTTCATGCGTAACAACTCCCAACTTTCTTCCGCTGTCAATAAACGCAGTTCATGGGGACAACCATCTGGATCAACATGTGCTACCACATCTCTCTTACGAGTTGTGAGCAAAATTTTGGTCCCATGCTCCGAAACTGGGATTGCATCTTTTAGGCAATCCCAAGCATCTGTTGACCAAATGTCATCGAGGACTATCAAACATCTCCTAGCTCGCAAGTGCTGTTGAAGCAGACTTGCCAGCTCATCCTGTTTGCTCTTCATTATCTGTTTTCTGTTTTCAGGAGTAAGCTTGAGTAGAATGCCTTGCAAGAGATCTTTTGGTTGCCATTGTTGTGACACACAAACCCAAGCAAAACCTTTAAAATAATGCTTCAATCTTTCATGGTGATATACCTTTCGAGCAAGAGTCGTTTTGCCTATACCACCCATGCCGCAAATCGAAGCCACACTTATTTTGTGCTCTGTTTCAACCTCATTCAGCAAATATTCAACCAGCATCTCAATATCGTAATGCAGTCCAACCACATCCTCGTCGGCCACAAAGGAGTACGTGTGCCTTAATTGTTGCTGCCTGGATGGAGCGCTCGACTCTGCTTCCTCCGTTCTGGTCACTAAATTTACATACCGGCCAAAATTTTTGTTGAGATTAGAGATCCTTGTTCTGAGACTTTGAATCTTTAAACCCAAATCATGAATGGCATACCCTTCTCTGGCAATGCAAGCAGTCCTCTTTAGAGTACTTGTGAAGCCTTTGTTGCTTGAACTTGAAACCCTCCAAGCATAAACTTCAACCAAATCACTTGCATCATCAGCGACCGCTCTAAAATCCGGAAGCCACTGTTGTATAGTGCCCCTTGCAGTCTGTTTCATATCTGCATATCTTAAGAACATTTGTATCCATTTGAGATCGTCACGAAGGAGTCTGGCTTGGTCGCGAACACCTCGTAGAAAGTTTCCTTCTGCAATAAGCAATTGACCTATATTTTCTACCGCAGAGGATAGGATTGTGGACAGGATTGCTTCAGCCATTTTGGATGAGATTGATGTATATTTTCTGTAATGGATGGAACTCACTAGCACAAAATGATGGTTTTACTCTTACGTAGCAAAAGCTTTAACAGGATTGGTGTTGTTAGAGTGTTTGCTGGTGATGGCAGGAAACTGATTTATGTGAAGATAAGGACAAGTTATCAGCATAGCATACAGAGACATGTCACTTTTGCCTTTTTTTTTTTTTTTTTTATTCCCTGATTCTGAAGACGATAACTTTTACTTTTTCTAATTCTCCCTCTACAAACGGAAACTGATTTATGTGAAGACAAGGACATGTTATCTACTTTTGCTTTATTTTATTCCTCCTCTACCAAAAAGAGACAACTTTTGATTTTTTAATTCCACCTCTACAAAAAAATTCCCCTTCTACGAGAAGGGAACAGGCAAAAGAAAAATTCTTTGGCTTTGCATATAAACAACTTTTGCTTTATTCTATTCCCCCTCCGCAATAAGGTAACAAACAAAAGAAAAATTCTTTGGCTTTGCGTATGAACATCATCTTGCATTATTGCTAGTGCAATGCAAAAATAAAAAAATCAAATCAAAACTAAATCTACAATCAATTCTAGCTCTTTGTGTATCTTAAAAATTGTAAAATATTTAACATTAACAGCTAAAAAGTTTCACAATAATAGATGAAAATTACGAGAAAAGTATTGCTAAATGATGCGAGAGAAATTGAAAGATTATTTTGTGAGAAATTATCAAATGAAGGGAAAGAAAAGAATTGAAAGGTCATTTTCTTATCCTGTTTATACTTTACTTTCATAATCGCTGTGTTTTGTAAAGTTAATCATAATACATAAAGACCCTAACAGTTTTTCCGATTAGTCCACCTAAATTAGGTCTTGGGTTTTAATCCATCATCTGAATCCGAATCCAGCTGGTGTTGGGCACATACTCCCCAGCTTGAGGCCCTTGCCAAGTTCAAGTTTTTTAGAAAGGATAGTTCATGTTCAAGTAAAATTTAATGTTCATTTGGACTGCAATTTTTCCCCAAAAAAATTTTTCTTTTTCTATGAATATATTTTTTAATCATCTTTTCACTCTCACATATATCAAATTGTTATAGTATATTCTTTTTACAAAAACTCCAAAAGCATAGTAATTCAAACACGCTTATTTGCCTAAAGCACACTACTTGGCCAATGGTTCCACAACCGTCGAAGTTAATTTCTATATGGATTCTTGAGGCACTCATGAAAATAATTTGATCCCTAAGCAAACTTTTTTTGGATTCTTGAGGCACTCATGAAAATAATTTGATCCCTAAGCAAACTTTTTTTGGTATTATTTATTGATTAATCATTAAGGTACAATGCATTCTCTTTTTGGCAACGTGAATTTCATTTTGGTTGACTTTCATATAGTCGTCATTGTATTTTGGTTATTCATTTTTTTCCCATTTTGGTTATTCATTTTTTTCCCATTTCAAATTGGTAATCAAACTACCATAACATCGCGCCTATTCCATCTAATTTAATCTATGGGTAAATGGTTTTGAAAATTGGATTTGCAGCAAGACATCCAGATTTAGGGCTAAAAAACCACAGAGCTAAATCACTGAACACAGTAGCCTCAAATTTGTCGGAATCCCATTTCCATCTTCAAGCAATTTGAATGAGTTTGATCTTTCTTAACCATCCTATTCTTGTGAGAAAACACAGATTCTACCAAAGTCTAATTGCCTGAACTACAGAGGATAAAGAGATAAAAGGAAAAGCTTAAATAGTTCACACCCATTTACAACATAAAATTGCTAGAGAAACCTCAGAAGTACGTCTTTAATATGCATCAAGGTACCAATAACTACAAAGTTATGGACTCTTAGCTAATATGCACCTTGCGCAAAAGAAGGAAAAGGACAGGCATTTTCCTTGATGTTTTCCTTTTGTGTGGGTTATGCTAATGTAGCAACACAGAAACTGTTGCAGATTAATTTTGGGACTTGATTGAAAACAAATGATTCGGAAATTGATGTTTATACAAGTATTTGGACTAATGTGTTGCACATCTATTATATTAGATAATTCATCCATCTCTAGATAGATTAGAAGAGTTTGAAATTTCCATCTTTTTTGTTTGGCTGGTGGACGAAAAGCTGGATAGGCTTTCCTGTATCTTAATCTATTTCTTTATGTCCATAGCTATTGAAAGCCCTCTTGTGCTTAGGTAGTCTTATAAATGTAAACTTCATGGAGCTCAAAAAATACTTATTGTTGTGCAGTCTGTAGGACCTTGGAAGGACGACTTCATTTGTATTATGTTTTCTGTGCCATGGTTTCTTTGTCTTCTTCCTACTGCTTGAAATTTTCTTCTTATCTCATCTACAAATTGATGCAAAGTTTCTTCTTTGTGCATATAATGAGGACACAATTGTGGCAGACAGCCACAGATTTCTGCTAAATTTATTTCCTTAATTTCTGGAAAATAGCAGAATAGTTAAAAAGTGGTTTGCTAAAGAGGATCTGTAATGTAATGAATTATGTAGTCCTTTTCGCTCCTGCATATGTTAGTTATGATGGGAATGCGTGTCATAACTGTTTGATTCATACATGCACCCTTGTCTTAAGGCATTTTGGCTTCTCAAATGCGCTGAATCAGGAGTTCCTGTAAAGCACCTAGTCTAGTTGGGAGACTCCAAAGCAGGGAGCAAAACTTGATCAACGTCATTTTTACTCCTTGGTTACCTAATGTTCGTTGGTGTCAGATCTTGGATATGTTTGAATTGCTATGTGTTGAAAGGAAGCCTTAAGTGGAAATTGCTATTGTCTTTGCATTTTCTTTGGGCCATACATGCAGAGGAAGCATGAGGGTGGGGGGTGGGCTGCATCCCAAGAATTTAAAGTTTCAATAATTTTGCCTTCAAAGTATTAGTATTTCGTACATAGCATTAACAAAATTAGACTTCACTGCCTTCAAAATTTACATAAGGTATGGAAGTTTTTTCACATATATTGTCATATAACGTTTGCCTCTCCATGTCCCACTTACCGTTTCCATTCCAACTTCAGAGTTTATCGCAATCTTGGATGAGCTGGTCTTACTGGCAAACAATTTGCTTAGGAGTTGAGATGGGTTTGCCGTGGTTCCCCATGGAAGTTGAGGGATCCAAGGTCATAAGGAGATTATAGATGCCTCAGATTGTGGCTGTTCAACATTTAATAGCCTCGAGAATTAGCCTATTTATGATCATAAGCAAGACCTGTTTTCAATCTATTGCATGGACTAATATGGGCATAAACTGTGTCGTGCTGCTACATGATGAACGCAGGTTTTTGAATTTTAGAGCAACTGTTTGGATATGCTTTCTAAGGATAACCTAACCGATTTCCTGAAGCCTAGACTCCATTTGTAAGACCGCTTATAGATTCTGAATCACCTAAATTTGTAGAGCAGTAAAGCTGCAGTTGTTCATCCTTGGATATACCTCATAAAAGAGCTCTAGATGCTTAGATTACCTACTCCACCACATTGGTTGACCTCATGCATCCAAGAGTCTGGCGATGAGTGATGCACTTCATGATTTAGAGCAAATTGCTTAGAAGCATAGCTGGATCGCTAAAATTTCTCTGTATATGAAGCATGGACAGTACCCTTGAAGGAATGATTTATGTTGGCACATGAGCAAGACATCATACCTTATCCAGTAATGCTCTAATTTGCCAAACAAAGAGATGTTGCAGAATGAAGACACATGCATATTATGTGATGAACCTGGGAGGAAGAAGTTTAGACGTCAAACTTAACAAGTGAAGGTTTCTTCCCATTATAGCTGTAATATGTGTCTCAAATTTCTGCTCATCATACTATAGCATGCAAGAAGTAGTTTGTCTTGGCAGAAGGTCCCTAATTCTTCAGGAATGGACTTCTTTTGGGGTAGGGGATTCATGAGGATGATCATATTACTCAAGAAGTTAATTTCATTGATGAAGTTATTTGTCTGAAACAAAAGTTGCTGCATATCAGGATAGAAAGCAGTTGAACAAGGCATGACTACAAGGAAACCTAAGATTTAAGATCACTGGACTGAATACAAATTTTATGTGGAAGATAAATGGCCTGGGTGATTAATTAACTCTTTAATGATTGAAAACAAAAAAAGTTTGATTATTAATATTGTCATGTGTTAGTAATTTTTAGGTGTTAAGGTTTCTCTAATAAGTTGTCTATTGGAAAGAAGAATCTTTGAACCAGTCCCCCCTAGGTCAATTTAGGCTAAATTCTAGGGGTGTGGATGTGGGTTTTTCTGTGTGTGTCTACCTATCAATCTATATCTCTATCTTTCTATCTATATATATATATATATCATTGAGCAATTATGCATATCTTTGTTGTCATGAATTAGTATATGCACTTTAATGGTTTACAATGTAGTGAAGATATGCTGTTTCTATTATTCTACGCATTCTGCTCTTAAGTCATGAGATTCCACATATTTTCTGTTGCATTTCAGCTGTCAAATATTATATGGGGTGAGGCTGGGGAATGTGAAGATCATATTGTTCCATATCGAGATGCAAATGAAGAAAAACCTCTAGGTTCGCATGGAGATTGTATTAAGAAAGAAAAGAATCAGGAAGCTGTAGATGTAAAAACTGCTGAACAGAAGAAACCTGCTACACAAAGTGATCTACATGGACTAAAACTACAATGCAGTTCCCAATATGACACAAATGAAGATCTTCCTGCAATGGAATTTGGTGCGGACTCATGGCCTGATCTCTCGTTACCGGGTGCTGCAAAAGCTAATGAAGATACTATGGGTACTGAAACATCCAATAATGTAACAGATATTTGCAAACATGATTTAAGATGCAGTGCATAATCTATTCATGGAGATAATTTCCCTTTGTATGTTGTTATTATAAAGTTTCACTTTTTGACTGTCAAAATTTCCCCAGAAGACAAGGCTGCTCCTCTCGATAATGCTTCTGAAATTTTCCAGAGCCCTCTTGATGATAGTGAGCAAGGCGATTTTGTTGGTTATGGTTGGACTAGTGTTAGGAGCTTTGAGGACCTTGAGAGGATCTTTAGGTAATGCAAAATTCTCTCTCATTCTTGGTTATATTCATACAATTAAGGATTAATCTTTTTTACACTAACAGTGTATACACTGTCAGCGTTGGATGAATGACAACTATGTAAAATTTGAATTTGAAATTCAATATTTGTACACATGTTATGAATCCAACGGTGATAGTGCATACACTGTCAGTGTATATAAGATTTACTCATACATTATACTTTTGCTGTGACGTTAAATTCAAAATTCATGTCATCTATTGTTCTAGACCAGCTAACCCTTGAGGTTAAGCCGGTCAATCACTTTGCATAAGCATTTTCAATAAATTATAAAGATGAACTCTATCGATAAAAAGTGGACAAAGTTCATGCGATTGGGTTTCAAGTCTTCTCTTCTTGCCAAAGGTGGAACTACATCCCATGTACATCTTAAACCATAGGTAAGCATCTTGAGGCTGGAACTCCTCACACCTAGAAATGGAAACTGAAAACTTTAAAGCAGAGTATGGAGGAATAATTTTGTTCAGGACATGATCATTCAACTCTTTGCAGTTTCATAATTAGATGCTACAGCTTTCCAAAAAACTGCTAGAAGATGTGATTTTCATGTACAATTCTGACAAATTTGGCTATCAACATGGGCCGTCCCTGAAGTCAAAATAGCAAAATTATGGTGGAACCTTAAGAAGCCAATGCAAACCTCGAATAAACTTATTGGAGTTTTGCCATCCTCTTTATACTGAGTCAAATGTACCATGAGAAACAATGGTTTTAGTTTTCTGTTCTGTTGATTTCCCTGCAAGTATGCTGCAACAAATTAATGACCACGTGAAGTTCTAATACCTATTTTTCTCACTTCCTTTCCCCATTTTTTTCTGATGATGTTTTCGATGAGATTAAATTCACAGTCAATTATAAGAAGGCCAGTCATGGGTTTGAAGAGCGTCTGAGGATAACTAATTTGGTTGAGCTATTGCAGTGGTGGTACAGCTTCTTTTTTTTTTTTTTAATTGAAACTAAAATAGAAAACTATTATAATTATGTTGCATCTTCTTCAGACTCTAAAGTAAATGATCGAAAGACAGAAGGTCATGAAGAGAAAAAAGAATGACTCTGGGAGGATAAAATTAATGAATTGATGTGTCAGCAAAAAATTATGAAATCCCATCTTTTGTGTATTGTTCCCTGAACTAGGGCTTGAAATCATACTTCCCTGCTTACAACATTAAACTTTATGTGTAAATACTTTTTCTCTGATTAACTCCAATGACCAGCCAAGCTAGTACTAGCTTGATTACTTATTCTCTTTTGTAAGCAGTACTAAAGTAATTACACCATAATGCTCTCTCCCCCTCTTCCTGTCACATGTTCCATGAACACCATAACAGTGGATTTAGGTCAATCTAGATTGAAGTTTTAGATGGCAATTTCATTCTTTTAGACAGAAACAGTACTTGAGCAAATTCCAACTGCAGTAGTTGCAGAATTTTTCTGGGGAATTTCTTACATGTGATGTGAAGTGAGTGAAGATAATTACAATCTATGAGCACTGACTCTAATTTTGCACACTTATAAATGCCATAAAATTCTTAAATACAATTCAAAGTAGTAGCAACACATGACAATTCAAGCTCAAAGTCTTCTTGCAAGTTCATATTTGTGTCATCAACTGGGAAGGTGAATCTGCCCAGGGTATTTTGCATGTATCTTTCATCAAACATGGCAATTTTTCTTCTTTTATTGGTGATAAACAAGGTAAACATCTAAAAGAAACTAGACTCGATCACTTTAGGCATAAGAAGAGAGCAATCTAATATACCCATACCACTCTCTCGTGATATAACTAAATCAACTAATGTACAAGGACTTGAATACTCTTCATGCTCTGAAATCCCCGTATAAACTATAATGCTTGAATATTCACATCGTGTGGCACTGCTGTTTCTGGAAACTCCTCATAAATCTGTCAAATGTTTTGCTAGGAGGACACATTCATATTAGTGTCATCCTAAAAAGAATAGATTACTACTAGATTGATTATTTCACCAAATGGATTAATACACAAGTCTTGAGAAGATTAGTACTAGCTTGATCACTTTACGAGAAGGGTTTTACACAGTGTTTGATGATGAGAGCAAGTCAAGAAACTCAGCTTCATCATGTTCAGACGCATATGCCATAACTTATTGGCTTCCTCTCTCACTTGTTTAGATTTTAACAAGCTTTTCCTATTTAAGCATCTCCTGATATGCACAAATCTTCTTCTTGCCAGATTTTTGTATATGGTGTGGGACACCTTTCTGTCTAAAGCTGTAAAAATCGCATTGTTTTGCATATATAAGTGTGAGCATAAGTACCATCTACAACTTCTGGTGAGTAAGGTGAATGCTGGATTCAAATGTGCCAGGGTGCAGCAATTTATCACAGCAATGGCCTTCATTTGTTTGTCTTATAATGCAGTAGTGCAGAGAAACTCAATATTAAGGATAGAATAATCCTTTTCAGGTCTTATTGTGGACTCTTACTCCATAAATACTCCCTCATCTAACATAATGGTTTTGGGATGTCTGAGTGTGATTCTGAGTCATGTACAACCAAAAATTTCTATTTGGTAAATGAGGACAAGAGCAGGAACCTAAGTACAGTAGCTCTCATAGAACTAGTAGGCATGCTATTTTCAGGCATGATGTAACATACTAGTGTCTTGATTAAATAGGTTGGGGGTGTTGATTGACTGGCTTAAGACAAGGGTACTTATTGTGGATCATGCATGATTAATGACATAGGTTATGAATGATTCACCTCCTTTTGGAAAAGACTTGTTTTTCCCAAATTTTGACGATTTTGTAACTCATAACTTATCTGAAACATTTGTGCTAGTGTCTTGGGTTTTAAAGTTTGTTGGCTTGGTTGCCTGTTTTTACCTTTTCTAGCCCTCTTGTATTTCCACACTTTGAACTTCCATTTCCCTTTTTCCCCCCTTTGTTCTTCTCTTGAATTAATATCAAGTGCTTCTCCTGATTTAGAAAATGAATCAAAAGCGGCTACTTTCTATGCTATTGCATCTTAGAAACTTGGTAATTAGCCCCTTTTGTCATCTGTTGATTAGTTTCTCCCTGGTTAGATGTGAATCCGCATGAGTGGGCTTTCGCAAATTGATCAAGTAGAAAATCCAGTACAAGCTTTAGGCTTGATTTACCAGTCTGTTATCATATTAAGATTTTTTCTCTTCATTGTCTTGGACTCTGTGTCCAACCAGTTTGGACAAGGATCCAGTCACTATATAGACAATCTGGATAGGTATTAGATTTAAACAAGGATATCTAATCCAGAATATGATGGGAGATAGCTGCACCTTGAAGGTTGCAACCCCTCCTTTGCAACTATCTATTGTCAGTTCTTGACCTCCTCAATACACATCTTTCTGTAGGTATTTGTTAAATTCCTTTTCTGATTGTCTTACACACTGAAAGATAGATTTATATAGGGTGGATGAATTGTTTATGCTAAACATATTAGTGAAACATGAAAACAGAAAATTGAATTCTAGTTTTATGAGAAAGTTATTCTAAATCTTCCCAAGTCAGAAATCCTACTTGGGTGGAAATTGTGGCTATTGAACATTTTGAGGGTGAGTATTGGGAATATTAACAACATCAGAATTTTTGCATGTTGGGGATGTCAGATATGAAGTGTGACTAAGGTGCTTTTTGTAGTGGTATAAAGACAATCTCTCTCTCTCTCTCTCTCTCTCTCTCTCACCCATACCCCATCATGTGATTCTTTATTATTCTTATTCTTCAATTGTTGTTAATGCTATTACCTCTGTGCCTTTGATCTTAATTCATCAGTGCATGATATGAGGTCTTTTACTCCCCAGGACTTCTGGAACTCAATGTCTTTGTTTACTCATCATACCTCAAGACTTAACTCCTGCCTCACGAGACTTCTTGGACTTCATTCACTCCTACGTGAATAAGGGTCTAATATCTTGTTCAGAGAGTTGCATTTAATTCCAATCGCTTTTTGCTTGGCAAATTATTGATTGGCTTTCACGAATCCTGAGTCACATGTTAAATATAGGAAAATAAAAGTAGTCCCACATCGAGCTTCCCAAGGCTTTTGATGAGTAAGCTTACAAAGATCTTGGGCTTGTCCGCTCCTTGCAAATGCATCTTGTTGCTGAGGTTCTTTAATAAATTCAACTTAGAAGCACCAATATAGAGCATAAAGTTTAAACATCACAGGATACTTTATGAAGCAATTCACAGAAGAAAAGGGCATCATACTCCTGATATGCTTATATACGACTTGGGGTAGTATTCCTCAAGTGCTCTTACCAAAAGTTGTGTTTTCCGGTCCAGAATTTGCAATATATGTCCCTCCATCATTAAAAGATCAAAGTGAACAAAGTAGTATTGGTTTTATAGTTTTCTTTCAACAATGTAGCAGCTTCTTTGTCCCTCCTGATCTGCCGACTTTAAGCAAAAATGAGAGGAGAAGGGGCTGTTTTAAGCTAGTGTTGAACTCTATCCAAGTCAAGACTTGACACAGGAGCACAATGAATTTCCTGTTGCAGCACAGTGCGACATTTTATCATTTTTGTGCTACTAATATGGTCAGCAATGTTGAATTTACCTAGGCCTGACTATAACACTGCGTAATTAGTTTTGTGTGGCAGTAATCATCTGACCTGATATCCTCACAAGTGACATTTTGCAGCAATGAAGATCCGATATTTGGACGTGGAAGCCTCGTCAATGCAGATGAGCTATGGTCATCTTCCAAAGATGTCACCAGCAGCCCTGAGAAGTCAATTCCCATGTCAGGTGACTCTCCACGTCTGGGGCTAGGCTCACTGAGGAGCACGTCAGAGCACTTTGATGTTCAAGGAGAGTACCTGTCAGATCAAAATCAGTGCTTTACTCCAGGACATGAGAAAATAAACTTGTTGACATCCAATGTCCCGCAGGATGTGAAGTCTTGTGCAGGAAATATAGGATACACCAGAAGTAGCAGTAATATCTCAATGAAGGAGAAGGTACAATAGCTATGCCAGATGTAGATGAATTTTCTTCTCTCTCATTACTCTGACTTTTGTCCACTCTCTTCTGCATCATTGTAATTTCTGCTACATGGCCATTGGGAACAAATTGATTTATTTGTCTTGGAATGCAGGCAGCTTTTGAGATGAGTGGAAGTAAGCCAGTATATAACTTACAGCTTGATTCAGGAAATTTTGCAGTCACTAACGAGTGTATGGTGAAGGTATATTTTTCCTACTGGTGAAATTTAATTCCTATTTTGTATGAGGTTCCCATCCTTAGGAAGGTACCCCTTTCTTTCTATTTACTCCACCTTTGTTCTTTTCCTGTCCACATTTTAATGAAATTTTTTTTTTTAAATGATCATTTTTTTTGGCACACAAAAGGAACATCGACATGAAGTGATTATCTGAACTTTAGCTGGCTTCCATTTCCCATTAGTGAAGCTTTGTGCATTCTTGTTAACAGCAGCACCATAAATGCTGTCAACCAAGAATTACTTCTGTGGTGTACCTGGAAATGGAATTGCTTATCATTTCATTTCTTAAATCTCTGGAAATGAGTTGCCGTTCGGATTTGCTTAAAATAGATATAGATTAGAATTATGTCCAAAAAGAAAACAGAGATTCTTATAGATAATGCTTCAGAAAGAAACACAATTGGAATGTACAATCAGTCTTCATGTCATTAGTCTACCTATTGGTGCAAGAAATATTCAGTAGAAAAGAAAACATGATTACCGTAACAGTTTCTTTAAATTTTTTCATTTATGCTCTCTTAAATTTGAGTAACATGGTCATATTAACAGTATTTGCTAGCTACATGGGATGGTTTTCGTTTTAGGTCAGATTGTTTTACTGCTACAGATTTTCATCCCCTTTTTTTGATTGTTTTGTTGAGGCGAAAATGGCTAGTGGGTCTATTGTTTCAGAGATAGCAATCTTCATATATTCTACAGAAAGGACCTAGTAAAATATTTTATCATTGATTGCTTGACTCGAGTGATTAGAATTGAAAACACAGCTGTCAAATTTTTAACCAAACCCTTTTTCTCGTTATCATCACTTAAAGATTCAATATTCCCCCACATCTATAGCCTGGCTATCTTTGAAAAGTAAACCACAAATTTTTTGATGTGTGAAACTGAAATTTTTTCACTGAAGATAAGTAGACCTGTTATTAGGTGTCTATTTCCTGTGACATGTTAGATCTATAATTCCATGGAACCGATGTCAACTTTAAGGCTACTGCATAACCATAATCTAGAACTTATTTCCATTATCTAGAATAGTCTTTTTCAAATTATTTTAGCCACATGATAAGTTGCCTTTTTAAATTTGAAGTTTTCTTCAATTATGAATTTCTTTTAAAGTCGATTCTCTTTTTCTTAGGTGTTCATGTATCACGTCAAATTACTACTTGGATTTAACAAAATAACTGAAATTACTACCTTAAAGTAAATAGAGTGATCTACCTGACAACAGGTATTTTGGGAGGAAAAAATTTAGTCACTATATTATGAGTGACCAACTAGTATTTATAGGAGTACAAACCTAACAAACTATTTACAAAAATACCCTTACTAATTTATTATCTACAGGAATACTTATATTCTCTTAACACTCCCCCTCAAATTGGAGCATATATATCATAAGCACCGAACTTGTTACAAATATATTTCATCATAAAACCCCCTAAACTCTTGGCAAACAAATCATCCAATTGATCTACAGATGGTACATGAGATGTCTTAATAATTCCGTCAAGCAATTTCTCTCGAATGAAATGACAATCAATTTCAATATATTTTGTCCTTTCATGAAACACTGGATTAGAAGCAATATGAACAGCCGTCTGATTATCACACACTAAATTCATAGGCTGTTTATGCTCAAACCCAATTTCAAATAACATGCTTTTCAACCAAACCAACTCACATACAGTGTGAGCTATAGCGTGGTCTTCCGATTCTGCACTTGATCTGGAGACAACTGTTTGTTTCTTACTCTTCCATGACACTAAATTACCACCAACGAACACGCAATATCCTACAGTCGATCTTCGATCTGAGGCAGAACCAACCCAATCTGCATCACTATATCCTTCAATATTAGTGTGTCCATGACTTTAATACAGCAACCCTTTTCCAGAAGCACTCTTAAGATATCTAAGAATCCGTATAACAGCATCCCAATGACTAGTACGAGGGGTATCAAGAAATTGACTCACAACACTCATTGCAAATGAAATGTCAGGTCTCATTATAGTGAGATAATTTAATTTACCCACAAGTTTTCGATATTGTTTAGGATCATCTAGTAATGCACCTTGATCTCCTACTAATTTCACATTAGGGTCCATTGGAGTATCCACAGGTCGGCAACCTAACATCCCAACTTCACTCAGCATATCGAGTACATATTTCCTTTGACATAAATAAATTTCATATTTAGACCGAACTACCTCAATACCCAGAAAATATTGTAGATGACCTAAATCCTTTGTCTGAAAGTTTGCCTACAGATTGGATTTAAGTTTTTGGATCTCCACAACATCATCACCTGTAATCACAATATCATCCACATAAATAACTAATAAAATTTTACCAGCATTAGAGTGCCGATAAAATATAGAGTGATCTACTCCATATCTTGTCAGACCGAACTCCATGACAACACTACTAAATCGACCAAACCAAGTCATCGGAGTCTGTTTCAATCCATATAAGGATTTTTTTCAAACGACAAACCAACTGCGAATTCTCCCCCTGAACAACAAATCTAGGAGGTTGTTCCATACATACCTCTTCTTTCAAATCTCCATGCAGAAATGCATTTTTCACATCCAACTGATACAATGGCCAATTATAAGTTGCTGCCAAAGAGATAAGAAGACGAACAGAGGTAATCTTTGTAACAGGAGAAAATGTTTCTAAGTAGTCAATTCCATACACCTGAGTAAATCCCTTAGCTATAAGACGAGTCTTCAATCTATCAATAGAACCATTAGGCTGCACTTTTATAGTGTACACCCATTTACAACCAACAACCGGCTTACCAGAAGGAAGAGGGATAAGATCCCAAGTACTATTTTTCTCCAAAGCAGACATCTCTTCTTGCATAGCTAATCTCCAACCAAGATAATCAAGAGCATGGGTAATAAACTTAGGAATGGAGACAGAATCAAGGGAAGCAACAAAAGAAAAATATGACATAGAGAGACGAGAATAAGTAACAAAATTAAAAATAAAATGAGAAGTGCAATGCCTCTTACCTTCGCGTAAAGCAATAGGAAGATCTAACTCTGAGGAGGGCGTCATACCTGGATTTGAAGATTGAGAGTTAATTGGTAAAGTGCGTGGCATATCAGAAACTTTCTCAACCATGGAATGACGAGAATAAACTTGAAAATTTGGATGAGATAATCGACCTAGTGAATCTGGTGGACTAGATAACTCAGGTAATAAAGGAGAAGTGACTAGTAAAACAGGAGAGGAAAAAGAGGGACATTGATCTAACTCACAAGGCATACCGTGTTTCATAAAATATGAAGTAGATTCAAAGAAAGTAACATCAACACAAATAAAAGATCGATTTAAACTTAGACTGTAACATCTGTACCCCTTTTGTGCTTGTGCGTATCCTAAGAAAATATACTTAATAGCACGAGGATCTAATTTATTCACCCCAGGAGCAAGCTGATGAACAAAGCACACACATCCAAAAATACGATGAGGTAATTTAAACACAAGTTCATGAGAAAAAAGAATGGAGTGAAGTAATTGATTTCCAAAAATATTAGATGGCACGCGATTAATTAAATAACATGCAGTTAGAACTGCATCACTCCAAAATTGTTTGGGCACATTCATGTGCAACAAAAGTGTTCGAGCAATCTCGATTAAATGTTCAATTTTTCTTTCAGCAACTCCATTCTGTTGTGGAGTGTGAGGATAAGAGGATAATGAATAATACCAGACTTAATCATAAAGATATTAAATAGAGTGGAAAAATATTTCTTCGCATTATCACTGCGAAGTATACGTACAGGTACACCGAATTAATTCTTTATTTCCGTAACAAATGCACAAAAAATGAAATATAGTTCTGAACGATCTTTTATTAAATAAAGCCATGTAACTCTGAAAAAATCATCAACAAAGATTACAAAATATTTAAAACCTAACTTTAAAATGACTCGACTAGGACTCCAAACATCATAATGAACTAATAAAAAGGGTTCAGAAACCCGTTTATTGACTCTAGGAGCAAAAGAAACACGATGATGTTTTCCTAACTGACAAAACTCACATTCTAATGAAGGCAACTGATTCAAAGTAGGAACCAACTTTTTCAAATTTTGTAGAGATTGATGGTCCAAACGACAGTGAATTTCAAGAGGAGAAACAGTAGCAGGACACGCAATCGAACCATTAGAGTTGAGAAAATAAAGACCATTATGCTCATGCCCTCCACCAATCGTTCTCTTTGTTTTCAAATCCTGAATGATAACAGAATCAGGAGAAAAAGTAACTGAACACTGTAGAGATTTTGTAAACTTACTAACAGATATTAGATTAAAGGGCAAACTGGGTACGTAAAGAACAGAAGACACCGGAAGAGTTGGGTTAATTTCTATAGTGCCTAGTCATTTAACTTTAGTGGTAGATCCATCAGTCAAAGTAATATGAGGAAAGGAAGTAAACTCTTGAAAATTAGAAAAATTTTTAGAGGTACCTAACATATGATCAATAGCTCCGGAGTCAATAATCCATGAGTCATTACATTTTTGTGCTAAAGAAGTAGAGGGAAGAGATGCGTGATTTATAACTTGGTACAGTAAGAATTTAACATAAACTTCTTCGGATATGGTAATAGTCTTCTGGGACCCTTGTGCTGAAGAACTTGATTCAGTTTGGTCAGTGATAACCGCATTAGCAAATCGAGGAGGTTTTCCAACTAAATCCCAACAAGTATTACGATTGTGATTCTTCAAACCACAATGAGTGCACTCACGGGTGCCTCGACCTCCACGACCTCCTCTACTTCTGACACTTTTTGATAAACTTTTAGTCATAGCGAATAGTACTTTAAACCAAAGAAAGGGTCAAAAGTCGAGATGAACAGTGACGTGTGAACGGTGCGCGTGAACAGTAACGGCGTGAACAGTACGCCCATGAATAGTACCGGCGTGAACAGCGCCGCGATGAACAGTGCAGCGGAACAGTACTTTCGCTGCTAGATGTTTAACCCTAACTCTAGGACTTTTGCTCTGATACCATGACAACAGGTATTTTGGGAGGAAAACATCTAGTCACCATATTATGAGTAACCAACTAGTATTTATAGGAGTACAAACCTAACAAACTATTTACAAAAATACCCTTACTAATTTATTATCTACAGGAATACTTATATTCTCTTAACATTACCTAACAGGACGAATAGGTCATATGGAGACCAAAAATGGTATTCTGAAAGTCATATAGGTTCATCAAATAAGACTAGGGGAACCTGAACAAACAAAAATCATCTCATACTAATCTGAAGATATAATAGCTGTTCTGTTGTTTCAGTATCATGCCTTTTTGGTACATTATTCATGTGCTTTTAATGGTTTCTTTACTTTAGAACATCAGTGTTGCTCTAGTTGTTTTCTTGTATGCAGGGGAATAAACAAAAGAAGTTGAAAGGCAGGAAGAAATCAGCAGAAAAAAGTGAAGGCAGGCATTTGCAGAATTTACAAGGATGGACTCAAACTGGAAACCAGTTTCTTCAATTCGATGCCCCATATGCACCAAATATGGGTCAATCTAGCTCGTCTTTGGTGTTCAGTCAGCAGACACAATTTCAAGGATCAGAGTCTTCACATTACAAGCATCACTCTAGGCCACTTTTGACTTCTTTCATTCATGGTACTATGGCCAAGCAGTATGCTGCTATGCCTGTTTTGTCGCAATTTCATTCTGGAGAAGTTAGCCAGCAGCCCGCCATTTCCAGCTATGAGGTTCCTGGGCACTTGAATCCTTCTACTGAACCTTCTTTTAAGTCTTTGACAATGACTCAGGAGAAGATTGAGAAATTAAGGAGGCGACAGCAAATGAGAGCAATGCTTGCAATTCAGAAACAACAGCACCAGTTTGGCAATCAAATGTCATCTACTGAATATTCAGCTATGGAAGGAGAAAATATTGAAGCAGAGGAAAACCTTTCAACAGTTGCGTCTCTTGAGCCAAATTCACCCATAGAACAAGATGATTCCAATACAGCATGTGTGCTGCGTGATGATTGCTCAGTCCAGGATTCAATACTATATCAACTTCAGGATATTGTAGCAAAGGTTAGAGCAACTGCAGTTTCGTTTCTTTCCTGGTGGATGTATTTACTTGCTAAATAATGCGCATGGTCTGTGCTTAATTTCCTTGCAGTTGGACATGAGGATAAGACTTTGCATTAGGGATAGTCTGTTTCGACTAGCTCAGAGTGCTGGTCAAAGGCAGAATGCCAGTGATACAAGCTGTAGCAATAAGAGCAACAGACATGAAGTTCTCAGCAAAGAAAAAATTAACACTCACAACAGGTTAGAGAATCTACTGCCATTCATGCTAAATATTGATGAATGATATGTATTGCTGAAATGATATCATAATTTAATCCTAAAAGTTGTTGAACCACACAGTTTTATTTATTAACTCACAGGCATCAATTATATTGCTTTACTGGATACTGGATAACTTGGAAATAAGTTGCAAAGCGGCTTTCCAAATAACTATATAACAATCGATGTACTGCATACATGCTTTTAAGTGCTGTATTTCTAAGCTCGATTAGAAATCATGAAGTCTCCAAAAATTCCCAACTCCTTTCAAACACCAAAACTGTGTATTAGTATCACTCAAATCTAAGGTTTCACTTAGTAACTTTACATTATTTGTTGCATTCGTGTAATTTGACATAGACAAGTTAAAACGAGAGAGAGAGAGAGAGAGAAGCTTAGATGTTCTCAGTATCACACATGAGAGCCATTGACATCGTTACCTTGAGTGCTTGGTAGATAGCATGTATACCAAATTACTGAAGAGTTCTTTCATAGTTGGGAACAATTTCACATTTCTCACTTTTCTCCTGCATTGATAGCATGGAACTCAACTAGCAGAGTATGCTCTGATTTTTCTCATGCTTAATTGCGTATTTTGTTTTTTTCAACTATATTTATCTCTGACAATTTTCTTCATCCTGTTATTAATTGGAACATGATTGAACAATTGAATGAACAACCAATGCAGATTTTTTCAGATTATTACCTTACCCGCGTTAGTGCATTGAATAGATTATCATTAAGATTGAAATCTCTAGTTTGTTATGTACGCAATGATATCCTGCATTGAAATTATCAGTTGGCAGTACATGGACCCATGAGTGTCCTGATGGTACTGTTGTTTACTGTGTCAGTGCATTTGGATAAAATGTTTATTCTTGCTTAGAGAAAGAAATCGTGATGTTTATTCAGGAACGTACTTGAAGCAAATGTAGATTTTCATGGTGGAGTTGAGCATTGTTAAACATTCATTCTCCAATTCTATTTTGTCACAGGTTTCTGAAGGCATCTGAAGCAGAGACAGAAACCAACCCAATCGACCGCACTGTGGCTCATCTGCTGTTCCATAGGCCTTTAGAGCTCACAGGAAAGATTGTCGAGACACCTGACCAAACTTATCAGCTAAGCTCCTCCACTATGACAGGCAAGCATCTAGATCAATAAGCTTGCAAACTAACAATTTGCCTCGAAGATTAGAGAACAAGCAAATACTATCCCATGAGGAATCAGAGGTTCCTTGCCTGTTTCGTAAAGAGAATCAGTTGGAAAAAGCTTTGGAAACTTCTGAAAATACATTAACCGCCAGAGTTGCAGAAACTGGAATAATGAAAGTCGAGCCCTCCCAGTGAGAACTGAAGTAAATCTTTAGAAGGGTAATTCCTTCCTTTATCTCTTCCAAACAGTATTAATTTGCATTTTATTAGTATATTTATGGATTAACTAGTAATGAGCCACTCTTTCATTGTCAGCCAACTGGTACCTCTCTGTCATGGTTTTGGAAGGTCCAATGCTAAAGTCATGACCATGGAAGAAGTCGCTCACTGGAAGTTCATAAAATCGATATTCCCTTCAAAAGGGAGTATATCATATGTCTGAAGTTCATATTCTGGTTGACTAGAATATCGATGTCGTCACACGTCCTGTTGCGAGATCTGAAAGTAGATTGAAGCTACCAAACTTCTACAAATATGGCCGCTTCGCATATTTGCTCATTTGACTAGATTAACTTGTTTGTGTCAACTTATTTATACCTGCGTGATCTGTTTGCTAGACGTGTCAGTTACATCTTCATTTATCCAGCTTGGTAGATTCTTGCTGCTCATAATTGTATCTGTAAGATAATTCATCTCCTCATCGATCTTGGACTTTAATTCAGCAAGACGTGAAAAAAACTTGCACAGCGGAAGTATGTTTAAGGTCGATTTTCCGTTTGAAGTGTTTTCGTTAGTCTATTACTGGTGATAAAATATTCTTATTATTTATTGCAGATAATATTCTTATAACCCTTTCAAAACCTTGAGTGAATTTGTCATGTCCCAAGCCATCTCGATCCAGGATGCAACATATCACAGAAGATTATTTGAAAAAAATACTGTAATTTTGTTATTATGTGTGTATGTGAGATAAAAAGTAATTGAAAATATAAAATGGTAGTTGAAAAATGTATTTGTGATGTAAGTAAATTTTTTTTTTTTTTACAAATAAAATATATATCTAAACAGGATCTTTGTTTCCATAATTTATCTTTTGATAACTCAACTATAAATCATTGTGTGCGCACAAATATCATTTCCATTCATTTGTAGTGTTAACATTCCATTTAATTGCAATTTTGTAAGAGCTTAGAACTTGTGACAACACATCATGCTAAAGACAATTGCAAATCCCAAGTATTTTATTTCTAGAGAGCTTTTTTTTTTTTTTTTTCTCTTTAATTAGCAAAGTTAAAGCTTCTGTACAATGATAAGTGTGGACTCCAAAAAAAAATCTCATAACCGGTGAGAAGTCATGAGCAGGGCTAACGAGATTCAAGTTTTGCTAATAATCTATTAATTACATAATTATATAGCTTATGATTCTGAAAGGGTTAAATGCAAACTATCACATTCAACAACTATCTTTGGTTTGTACTAGGAGCCGAGTTATGTGGCTCCAACTCCAAGTGGGTCAAATGACCCAACTTAACTTTTAAAAAATGTTATATAGATGGTATTCTTGTTTGAACCCCCACAAAGAATAGATTTTGGGGTAAAAAATTCAATTGATGTCAAAATGGATGGCTTGTCCCACACTAAAGTAAGGAACTCAAAAGGCAACGTACATAGACTAGAAACCTTTCTCTGTCTTGCCGCCTTCTTTTTGTCCCATTCTAGTTTGTATTTTCTTCCTTTTTATTGAAATTGCATTTGCGGACTTCTGTTGTGAACTTGTGATGGTCTAAAGTTAATACTCCCTTCGTCCCATTGTTAATGTCATGTTTCACCTTTTTTATTGTCCCAAAATTAGAGTCATACTAAAATTTTTCCCTTCCAGAGTTCCATTCTTACCCTTATTGTGCACATGTAAAAAAATCCCAAGAAATTTAATAGGACCCACCATTTATTCCCATTTAGAGAAGTTCGAAGAGTGTGCAGGACAACTCCCAGTTTATAAGGCCACTATTGATGCATGTCCTTAACGTATGAAGAGATGCATTTGATTGAGGTGGGACCCACAGAATTATGAACAAAGAATCGTCGAGATCAAATTGAAGAACTAAATTCAGTGTAATATTTTTTTTTCAGAAAAGTTTTAAATTACTGAAAAAACTCGTTCAAATGGGGTTCGTTATTTTAGTTTAGAGGTTCTTAGTGACTTTCATGGATTTTATGTTCTCCTAGAATTGAACGCTTGTAACTAGAAACTTCTACCTTCAACCAAGAATTAATCAAGAGAAAGGATTCAAAAAAATGCCTTTTATCAATGAACATAAAATAAATAGAAAAGAATACCTTTTTGATCACTCCAAATTGACACATTTTCAGAGGGAAAATCCTCACTAAGGGTTGAGTTGACAAGAGGAAATATCTGGTGAAAAACACAAACTTTAGTTGACTAATGTAATACCAGCAGGGTAAATTTAGAAGTAAAGCATCGGTTGCCAATAATAGTCCACTGTACATAAAAAGTTGCAGTCCCAAGAAACGACTTTAAATTTGGGACGAAGGGAGTACTTTCTATCTTCAATTTTCTTCATTCCTCTTATTGAAGTCAAGCATCGCTTAGCAAGTTAACATTGCACTAATTTTGGTAATAATTCTTATCCTTTTCCTTTTTTTTCTCTTTTTTTTTTTTTTTTGGTTTTTGGTTTAGTTCATTTCTCGTTTATTTTCTTCTGTTTGATTGTGTTAATTTTTTTTAACCTTTTTAAGTAAATCTTTTTTTCATATGTACTTTGTCAATTAGATATTATGAAACTATATGATTAATTATGTTTTGGTTTCTCAATTTAAAGGATGGTTAAATTGAATTCTAATTAAGGCTCACTGAACATACCTGAACTGAATATGAATTGAAGATCGATTGATTTGAACATTGATTAGGAACAATTAGATAAGGGATAATTTCAGAAAGCTCCCTTAAGGTTTCTAACAATTTCACTAGCCTTTTTTGAAGTTTATGAAATTATACAAACCTCCCCTAAAGTTAAGGTTTTGATAACAAAATCAATCCAATTAGACAAAGTTACATTAAAAAGTACTTTAATGAGAAAGATGAAACTTTTATTCTATAAATACCCTTTATGCATGTATATAAGTTGTATTAATAAAAGAATAAAAATAATTAAAAATTAAAAATAATTAATTCATAAATTTCATCACTCAAAAAGTTCACATTTAATAAATTAGATAAGCAACAAAAGTATATCAATGATCACAAGATTCAACAAAACAGACTAGTCATCTCTTTTGATATGTGATATTTGCTATGATTCTTGTGATTTTGAATAGCAAAAATTTTCGCATTTTGCTTTTCTTTTACCTCCATTCTCCTTTACTAATATCTAACGATTAACGGATTAAGTAATTAAAGCACTAATTAACTATTAGTAACTAATTAGCAAAAATAATTATTGAAAAATTCTTTAATGATGAATGATGACATATATTTACAAAATAATATCAATTGATACACCTAACGGAGAAAGGAGGAAAAAAAAAACAAAACTTGAAAATTTTTCTATTCAAAATCACAATAATCATGGCAAACATCACTGCTAAAAGAGATGACTAGTTTGTTTTGATGAATCTTGTGATTATTAGTGTAGTTTTATTGCTTATTTATGTTGTCTAATTTATTAAATGTGAATTTTTGAGTGGTAAAATGTGTGTATTAATTATTTCTAATTTCTAATTATTTTTATTCTTTTATTAATACAACTTATGTACATGCATAAAGGGTATTTATGAAATCAAAGCTTCATCTCTCTCCTTAAAGTACTTTTTTAAGGTTACTTTTTCTAATTGGACTAATTTTGTTATCAAAACGTTAACTTCGGGGAGGTTTGTGCAATTTTGTAAACTTTAGGGAAGGCCAGTGAAATTGTTAGAAACTTCATGTGAGGTTTTTGAAATTTTCCCATGAAATAATTAACAATAGTTTTGTTGCTATTATTATAATTTATATTCTCCCTCATGTGGAATAGTATATTGAAGATTCCTCTAAATTAAGGATTTGGACTATTATTATATGCATTAGCAAGTGCACCTTGGACCTTAGAAATAAAGCTTAAACTAGCTTTGATTATACTTGGAAAAATCATTCAAAATGTCCCTCACATTTCGCAAAATGACTTTTTTCGTCCCTCACTTTTAAAAGTGTAATTTTACGTCCCTTACAAATTCATATGGGTGAAATTTGGTCTCTATCTAGGTTTCTAACTAGTTGTTAATCGAAATTTACCACGTGCCTTGCACATGATCATTTTTTAAGGGCAAAATTATCAAATCAAATTTTACATAATCCGATTCATAATCCCTCACATTTCACAAAATGAATTTTTTCATCCCTCATTAATCATGTGTGCGAATAATTTTTGTTAAACCCATGTATATATCTATTTGATTTCAGGCGAAATCTGAAATCAAATAGAGATATATTACATGCTATTCATACTGCTCAGGTGAAATCAAATAGATATTACATGAATTTAAAAAAATTGTTAGTTTTTCACTCATATTCATTTTGTTTTACTCGAAAATTGAAAACCAATAAGACATTTAATCCTAAACATTATCGACTATTTATATCAAATTAAATTTGGATAGAAAAAATAAACAAAGGAAAAGTATGACAAAAAGAAGTAAGTGATTGGCACTTTCAAATTGAAAACAATTATAAGGCAAATAATTCAACTATTAGTCTTAAAAGTGGCGAGTAGAAATTTTAAATTTAAATTGTAATTTGTTAGCACAACTATAGAATTCAAATTAGGACCCATTAATTAAAATGCCTTATTATACAACTAAATAAATAAATTATTACCAAATGAGAAAGTCACAAAATAGATATATACATGGGTTTAAAATAAAATAGGTAGTTTTAAACCCCTGTATATATTTATTGAATAGCATGTGTATAATTACGATTAGCTTGTTTAGATAAAATTAAATAGAAATATATTGCATGTTATTCGTACTATTCATATGAAATCAAATAAATATATTCATGGGTTTAAAGAAAAAATGCTATTCGTGTGCATGATCAATTAGGGATGAAAAAATCCATTTTGAAATATATGAGGGATAAAAAAATTTATTTTGTAAAATATGAGAGAAAAATAATTCATTTTGTAAAATGTTAAGGATAAAAAAATTTATTTTGTGAAATGTGAGGGACTATGAATCGGATTAGATAAAATTTGACTTGACAATTTTGCCTTTAAAAATGATTACGTGCAAGATACGTGGTGGATTTCGGTAAAAAAACTAGTCGGAAACCTAGATAGGAATCAAATTTGATCAATGTGAATTTGTAAAGGATGTAAAATTATACTTTTAAAAGTAAGATATAAAAAAAATTATTTTGTAAAATGTGAGGGTCGTTTTGAACGATTTTCTCATTATACTTTTTATCATCTTTTTTTCCTTTTTTTTTAAATGGGTGCTCAACCTTAATATGTTTTTGAATCAAATTCTGAGATTCATGTTTATAATACTAAATTAAGTTATTTTATGATTTTTATTTATAACAGTTTATGGAAATTTTTCTTAAAAGGAAATCCATAGAAGATCAAGTTGCTAGTGGTTTGCAAAATATTTTTTAAAAAATTAAGAGTTTGGTTAATTTGTTTGATCTTTCCTTAGATCCAAGGTTACTATTAAAATCTTTGAGAAGGGCCCAATTGATCAAGATAAAGTATGAAGAGCATAGTTATTAAAAAGGCCTTTTCAACCTTGGCACCATAAGTTTCCAACCAAAAAAAATTGGAAATGTACCATGTTGGTTTTGTTCTACTTGGTTTAATGAATATGGGAATTGGTTGGAATATAGCATAAGTAAGGATGTTGTCTTTTGTTTATACTGTTATTTGTTTTCACATAATTTTGGCAAAAAGAAGGAGGAGATTCTTCTATCACAACAAGAGATTTCGATAGTTGGAATAAGAAAGATAGATTAGCTGTGCATGTTGGACCTCCGAATAATGCCCACAACTATGCTTGGCAAAACTGTGTAGTATTGTTGAAACAATATCAACACATTGAAGTTGCTTTGTCTAAGCAATCTGATCAAGTTCGAAATGTTTATAGGACAAGATTAATTGCATTAGTGGATTGCATTCGATTTCTTTTGTCCCAGGAATTAGCATTTCGTGGTCATAATGAATCTGTGAGTTCAACTAATCAAGGTAATTTTCTTGAACTGTTGAAGTTTCTTGCTAACCACAATGAAGAAGTAAAAAAATTGGTTTTACAAAATGCTCCAAAAAATAATCAATTTACTTTTCCGAATATTTAGAAAGATATTGTGAATGCTATTGTTACTGAGATCACTAATGCTATTATAAATGAACTTGGAGACAAATTTTTTACAATTATAGTTGATGAGTCACATGATATTTTTGAGAAAGAATAAATGGCTATTTCTTTGTGTTATGTAACTAAGGCCAGCATTGTTGTTGAGCGTTCCTTGGAATTGTTCATGTTATGGATATTTCTATTTTGGCATTTAAGACATCATTGGATTCGTTATTTTCTAAATTTGGTTTGAGTATGTCTAGGATAGGGGGACAAGGTTATGATGGTGCAAGTAATATGTGGGGTGAATTTAATGGCCTCAAAAGCTTAATCCTTAAAGAGAATCCTTTTTCTTTTTATGCTCATTGTCTTGCCTACCAACTTCAACTTACTATTGTTGCAGTTGCAAAGAATCGCATCCCAATTGCTTCTCTTTTCAATTCAATTTCTTTGTTATTGAAAGTAGTTAAAGGATCATGTAAAAGACATGATATGTTATGAGGAAAAAAGAAGAAATGAAGCAAACCAAGCACTTGAGGAGAGATCATTAATGGACGTGGTTTGAATCAAGAAATTAGTCTAAAAATTGTGACGACCCCACTTCCCCCTGAGGCGAACCAAAGGGTTGGCGGGCCGTCTGCCCAACTCTCGCCAGGACTCGCGCAAGCATTCTAACCCCAAACCTTTCGAAGAATAAACTAATCTATTACAAAACAACTTTTCCCAAATAGGATCATCCTTAAATCCACATTAACTTCAGAGATAGCAATGATAAATTAGCCAGTCGAGGCCCTTAAACGACCTACGAGCTACGTACCGAAGTCTAAGTCCTACCCAACCAGATCGATAAATACATAAATCCCTAATACAAGCTTACCAACCAAGAATCAAATTAGGGTTTACACATTTTCCAGCTTCAAGTGGCAACCCAAAAAGGAAAATACATTATCCCAAATAACACATTACAGCCCACAGAATAAGTTATAGTACTCAAATACAATCCAAAAGAAAAACATAAGTAAGCATCCAGCTTTTAGTTTCCAGAACCTGTTAAGGAAAACAATAAACGTGGGGTGAGCTAAAGCTCAGTGGTGCCCCAAAACATGCAATCACATAAATCAAACAACGGATAACAATTTAAACAAATTGAACAGTTAGGAAAGCGTATAACAGCACAAGGTAGGATACAGGGGCTCTCGGGAGCCATTCTCTTCGCTTGATCAGATACCCTCGTAGTTGACCCTCCGTCAACTTTCACTACTTATAGTCCATGTAGATCCACTTATTTTAATCCTAACCCGTCACCATTCATACCTCTGCTTCGGGCCCGAACTTCGTCTACCGACGCAGTATACTCGAGATATACCCGTATAAAATTAGTCGAGGGATTCACCCAACGACGTTATGGTAGTTGGATTCACGAGTCGAGGGATTCACCCAGCGACGCAACTACATTTAGATTCACGGATTTATATGTTTGGTAGTTGGATTCACGAGTCGAGGGATTCACCCAGCGACGCAACTACATTTAGATTCACGGATTCATTAGAAAATGTTTCACACACGTCACCACTCGAACGGCTAGTGCGATAAAGTACACACTGCTCACTTCGATGGGTCAGAAACCATTTATTTCATTTTGACAATTATCACATAGCGAGTTGATAAAGCACTTAACCACGTAGGCATAAAACATGCAGAGACACTCACCCAAAAGTGAAGTTCAGAGTTCAAGCTGGGATTCAAAATTCCACGTCCTCGCTATACCCTAGAAATCCAGAATTTAAAACTATAAGTGTTGTTGTACGGTTCTTGGTTTATAAATACAAAGTTATCTGGTATATAACCAGTTTATCTACTCCAAATAAATTAACAATTTCCCTAGAGTTAAACTAGTGAAAGTGATGAAATACTTCATAGGATTACTTTCTTTATAGAGGTGCAAACCAGAACCAATTTGCTTTGAATAAGGTTTCTTGCCAAACAAGTTTTCTGCGTAAATTATTAAAATCAAGTTTGACCTTTAAAATACAAATATAACATTTTCAATTTCTACTCAAGTTCTAGGTTTATAAGTATAAAAGATTCTCTAGTTTATAAATGGTTTATTTTCTCGAAATAATTCGACAATCCACTTAAAATCAATGTTAGAAAGTTACTTTGAACACTCCTCTAAAGTTACGGCTTTTGCGGAAATTATCCTTAAAAACTATTTTTCCTAAAATAGGGTTTCTTGCCGAGCAAGTTTCCCAAGCTTTTCACTAAAATTAGTAAAACTCGTATTTTGGAACTTTTCCTATAGTTAACTATCCAAGTGCAAAGCTTAAGGAAAGAAAAGGAATTAAAATAAGACTTAGAGTTTTCAAAAGCTATAGAACTTATTTACTATAGCTATCAAGACTAGCTTGAGCTAAAGGAAATTATCGAGTTGGAAAGTTTTAGGCAAAACACTAGATATGGAGTTTTATAATATAATACTAGTTGGAAAAATATTTTTGAATAATTTGATCATAGATACTCGAGTTCGCAAGGTCGATACAACTTCCACAGCTCCGATTCCGTTTCGAAATCATAATATGGATCAAAATATGGCAAAAATCACATAGCAAATTACTAGGGCTTCGTCAATCATTAGCCCTAGATTTCAACAAGTACATTTCTGCAGAAAATAAAATGATCAACCAAGGCTTCATCAATCATTAGCACTTGGTTTCAGCAAGCCCATTATAAGCAGATAAAAATAAAAGTAAAACTTCCAAGACATTCCAGCAATTAACTTTCATCACCCTGTAGTACTTATAAAATCATTCAAACGGCCAAGGGCTTCATCAATCATTAGCCCTTGACAACATCAATTACTGCCAACCACAATTTAATCAAGAATTTAAACCACAAGTAGGCCAAAATCTCAATCCAAAGCCCAATTTCTGTTTCCCAAAGAAACAGGACATTCATGCAAAACAGTCCACTTTAAAAATTCACAGACAGTAGTACACATGGAGGAAAAATACGAAATCTCTACAGAACAAAGGTCTATGATTCTAGTTTCAAATGCCACTGACGGTGCCTTAAACGGATTTCCCTACACCAAGATATAAACATTTTACTGAGACTAGTCAGTGAACTCCGAAAATCTGGAAACTCATTTTTCACTTGTGAAAAACTTCTTTTTCTCTTTTAAAACTATAAGACTTTTATTCAAACCATCCATACATTTCTTATATAACTCTAACACAACATTTTCCAGGCATTTTCAACCATCATGTTTTCAAAGAAAATTTTCAAAACCAAGCTGAGATTTCAACTCTACCTTCGGCTATCACAAAAGAATTTCCAGCATTTATATACCAACATCTTTGGTTCAAATCTTCCAATATAACAAATGTTTCCTAGCTAAACACTCTCACAGCTTTTAAACAACATAATCCGGCACTTCCAAACATTAAGCTCCAGGGAAAAAAATAAAATAAAAATCCAGAATCCGATTAAAATTTCCAAAACAAACTGAGGAAATCCCTGCTCAAGCCTCTCGGCTATCAAGACTTTTCCAGCATTTAGAGGTTTATAAATCCAACTTTTCCTTAACTAAAACATGGTTTTAGGTTCTCAAATTTGTCATGCATTAACTTATCTTAACCAATTAACACTTCCAGTTCGGAATTAAATTCAAACAATGGTCATAAACCTCAAAATTTCCAGGTTCAAACCTCACGGCAGTTCACAAAATTTTCCAGCAATCGTATGTTCTTATTACAACTTTTTCCTTGGCTAAAGCAGAGTATTAAGGTCCCAAATTCAACATGCCATCACTTAACTAATTTGTTAACATTTCTAGCTCAAGAATTAAATTCGATTAACGACAAAAGTCCTCCAAAATTTCTAGAATTTCCCAACAAGTCTCGGATGAAAAATGCAGGTGGCAGGTTTCTGTTTCATTTTTATTTTTCTGACTTAACCCATTAATTAACTACATGCAGAGCTTAATTATCTTGTTATTAACTAGTTAATCAAGGTTATAAACTCAGAACAACCAAATTAAACCGAATTAAGCTGCATTAATCAGGACAAGTGCTCGGCAACATCATTTGTCTCCAAAACAGATTTTTCTAGAGTTTTGATTTCATCAACCGACTGCATAAACAATACCTGCATGCCCCTAATTAGCTTAATCTTTTTGTTTATAATTGGTTAAACACATAATTAAGCTCAGATTGTCACAGGGAAACAAAAATAAAGCTGCAATTTCTAATCAACTCTCGGCAGGAACATTTTCTTCCAAAATCAGATTTTCCTCTTATTCAATTCATCATCCGAACACTTAACCTTCACATGCATGGCCATAAACAATTTAATCTACCTCCGATCAACACATCTCAGCCCAGAAAATTACCTCAGTTAGCAACTACTCCTTCACACGAAACTCCACAAATTTCCTCTCTAGCTCTCGGCCAAGTGCAGTTGGTGATTCTGGTTTGATGAGTTGCGGCTGGGAGGTGAAGTGCAGCTTGGTTGAGGTTGCAGTCGTGAAGCTGGGTGCAAATGGAGGTGCAGGACGTGTGGAGTTTTGCTCACGGTTTCTCTCTGTCTTTCCTCCAACTTACGGTCAGAACAAAACGAAAAGAAGATTGCAGCTCGCGTTCCCTCCCTTGCTCTTGGATGCTTCACGATGAAAATGAAATGCAGTGGTTTGCGGTGCAGAAATGAAAAGGAAGAGGAATGGTGCCGTGATTTTGAGGATGTTTGAATGTAGAGGTCGGTTGAGTGTTGAGTTGGTATTGAATTTTGATTGGCTGCATTGTGCGGTGCTGAAGCTGCTGTCCCGGGAGTTGTTTGTGCAGAGCAGAAAGGAAGTTGCGGTTTGTGGTTTGTGCAGAGGAGGAAATTGCTTTGTGCCTTGTGATTGTGAAATAGAGCAAATGGTATCGTGGTTTGTGATATGAATTGGATTGGCAGTATGAAGAAATATTGTGGGCCGTGGTTCTAAGATGTGAAATAGATTGAGTGGTATTAGGAAGTCTTGTGGTTTGAGACGTGAAACAAAGAGAATGATACAAGTGCCGCTGTTTAGGAGAATGGTTTGCGTGTAAGAGCGGCTTGCGTACAATTTTGGTAATAACTGCGTGATGTGATTTGCAGTCAGACGTCTCGTTTGGTTTGCATGGAAAGGTAAGGTAAGGCTATTTTAGTCTTTACACTTCGCTCCCTAACTTCAACTTAATTTCTCAATTCCATCTTAATTCTAAAAATTATCCCCAAGCGCGATTCAAACGCCTAATTATACTCTAATATACCTAAACCATGTTTTTATCGAATAATTATCGCTTAAACTTGAATATTAAGGTTCCTAGTGATTCCTATATTATTTAGCGATTACATTAGTTATTAGAATTTCCAATTATTATTTCTCAAGAATTAGAGTTAGTCTAACTCGAAATTTATCGATTTAGTAATGTAAAGTCAAGTGAAATAATAATTTAATCCAAGGGTGTCAATTTGCACATAAAATTTATTTTTACACACTTATTGTGAAAACAAAGAAGGATAAGGATATATTTATCGAATTTTCACGCATTAACTATGTTTAGTATATTAGAATCAGATTTATCTAAAATTCATTGGTTTTCATCTTAACGCGGAAATTCCTATTAACATTTAACATTATTATCGATTAAAACTAGTTATCGGAAATCAAAGAATTTATTTTAAAGTAATAGAATTAATCTAACTCAAGAAATATTAATTTAGTATAGTAAAACCGAATAATTGAATATTGGCACAATTATATTATTTATTACATAGAAATTATCTTTACACTTTTATTTCAAAACAACTAATTACAATACTAGAATTCAAAGAAATTAATTATTAGATCCATGAAATAGTTTACCATCGAAATATGAAGTTAATGTAACAAAACTAAGAAGTTTGGTAGTCTAGCACAATTCTTTTATTTTGCACATAACGTTTATTTCTACGTACTTATTTAAAAACAATTGGACTTAGTGCTAAAATTTATTAAAGAATTAAAATGCAAATAAAATATGCACTGATATTTATATATCTATTTTCAGGGTTCTCACAAAAATGCTAGGTGATACTCGTTGGAATTCATATTATGGTACACTAATGAGTCTAATTGTTAATTTTTTGCCTATATTGGATGTCTTAGAGTACACTGTGGATGATGTCTCAACTTCAGAGCAAAATGCTGAGCGTAATTTGGATAGTGTGCAAACATATAACTTTGCATTTACTTTGCATCTTATGAAAAATTTGTTGGGTATAACTAATGAGCTGTCATTAACATTACAAAGAAAGGATCAAGACATTTTGAATGCAATGGCTGTAGTTAAAATTGCTAAAGAGCAATTGCAATTGATGAGAGACGATGGATGGGATGCATTATTAAACGAGGTTATTTCATTTTGTATCAAATGTGATATCGAGATTCCTAATATGAATGATACATATGTTCTCAAAGGAAGGTCTAGGCGTGAAGGTCCAAGTGTCACACACTCACACCATTATAAAGTAGGTTTATTTTGTAGTGTGATTGACATGCTACTTTAGGAGTCAAATAATTGTTTTATAGAGGCAAATGCTAAATTGCTAATTTGAATTTAAGGACTTGCTCGAGATAATGGTTTCTCTACTTTTGATGAGAAAAAGTTGATTCACTTTGTGAAACTCTATCCATCTAAATTTTCTTCAGTTGATCTAATGGCTTTTGACAATCAGCTTGATACTTATATCCTTGATGTACGCTCTAGCAATGAATTTGCAGAATTGAAAGGGATTGCTGGTCTTGCAGTTGAGTTAGTTAAGACTAAAAGGGAGATTGTATATCCATTAGTATACTTGCTTGTAAAATTAGCACTTACTTTACCTGTTGCAACAACAATCGTGAAGAGGACCTTTTCAGCAATGAATATTGTTAAAAATCGGTTGCGTACGGTAGGGGATCAATGGATTAATGATTGTTTGGTTACTTATATTGAAAGGGATGTATTTAAAAAAATTGACAATGAGTTGATTTTGCAATGTTTCCAAAAGATGAGTACTCGTAGGGAACAATTATAATATGTATGTGATATTATAGTTTTGTTCATTCATTTTGTAAAATTTTTATTATAATAAAGTTTGACCCCACTTACTCCGGGGTCTTGGTTCCACCACTAGTTTGTATTATACTCCTCAAACAATCTATCAATTGCAGCTTGTTACTACCTTATACTAAGGAATTGATAGCACATTTTCAATGGGTATAATTTACCAATTAGTTGTCAATTGAAAGTATTATGCTAACCCCAAAAGAAATGTATTGCCTAAGTGCCCTTTTAATTTTCCTCTAGTTTTTCCTCTCATTCTTTCTTTTTTCTATTTCTTCTCTACTTCCTTACACCACTATTGCCACCGAAATTACCTAAAGGGAGAAGTAAAACCACTAGATATATTGTCCCAACCCAATTAATCTCACATAGAAGCTAAAACACCATCAGTTAATATGAAAATTGAGATCACAACTTTAAGTACCCCAAGAAGCCTATATACTCCCTTTATTCCGAAGTGTTTGCCACATTTTGGGATTTCAACCTTTCAAAAGTAACTTTAACTTTAGTAAGATAACAAACATTTTGGAACAATCCAAAATAGAAAGTGTGACAGTTTCAATGGAACAAAAAGAGTACTAGTTTATCACAGTGTAAGTAGCTCACCAAATTAATTGCTTTCACTAATATTGATTCCAATAGGTTGTCGACATCATCTACCAACAGCTTGCCACTTCCCTGTATGTTAGTGATTAAGGAGTTGGTGGTGGATAAAAGCATAATTAAAAAAGAAAAAGTAACAGGGGCCACAAATTAAGGAGTTTGGTTTTGCATATTTCATTGGAGCTCGGGTTGGCAAAAGGAATAGCTGGAGAAGGCAAGGTCCAAGCAGTCAAAGCTAGTAAGCAAGGTGTGGAGGAAACCAAAAAGATTGGGGAAGAGATTGCTGCTATGAAGGTGGAAGAAGGCATAAAGAAGATTGGGTATGCTTTGGCATTTCGATTTTTTGTTTAGGGCAAGTCTGGAACTCAAATACTTTTCCAACTTTATTTGAAATATCTACTAGAAACTAAAAGTTTTGGGTAGTTAAGTGTTGTAATTAGTAGATTAAGGAGTATAGTTCAAATGGGATAGTTGAGGGTGGTTTTTTGCAATTAACCCAAATATTTCTTCATGATGTTTTAGCTCTGTGAGGTCTTCTAACTTTTGTAAATATTGACTGGAATAGTTTTTGTAACCTCCTCTGAGGTTTTTAACAATTACAAAGAGCTCTCCTCAAGTTTTATAAATTACACCTAAATTACACCTACCTCTCTTGTTTTTATTGTTCATGTAACAATATAGGCCCAACATGCTAGATTTTTTTCTGAAAAATCCTAAACTACC
This sequence comes from Coffea arabica, assembly GCF_036785885.1. Classification (NCBI taxonomy): domain Eukaryota; kingdom Viridiplantae; phylum Streptophyta; class Magnoliopsida; order Gentianales; family Rubiaceae; genus Coffea; species Coffea arabica. The sequence continues at coordinate 29,500,166 of NC_092330.1, forward strand.
CCTTTTGTACAATAACAAAACAAGAAAAGGTACTTTATCAATCACCTTCTTCTCTATTTGCACCAAACCAACAATACTATCAATCCAAGCAATTCCATCAACATAGTCATAAAAATTGCTTCTCATAACCCACATGTTAAACTGCATTCGACATTGAAAAAATCATTCACTTCTTCAGCAAAATTTGATGGGTCCCAAGGAATGGTCAAACTTATAATCAGCTGCCCATGTTTGCATAATCTTTAGCTTAGGATGCCAAGGTTTGATTCTACACAAATTCTCGTACATGATCCATATTGTAGCCATCAAGGAAATCCTCAGGGGAGTTTCCGGGGTTTGGAAGGAATTAATTAGGTTTAAAAGAATAAAGTCATCTTTATGACTACTTAGATCTTTAGGAAATTCATTTTGCCAAAAACCAAAATTCCATTTGCAATGAATCATACCCCAAACTTCAAATCCAATGTTGGAGATCATATCAAAACAACATAATCTAACCTAGCACCAAATTCCAAAAATATTAATATCTTAAATATAGAGAACCTCTACTTCCATAGGAAAATCAAATTAATTTTAAAGGGAAGACAAGAAGAATTAAAAATATACACACGCAAATAGTTAGAGGGATAAGTTGTGAAATGGTTGGTAGTAGTGGTAGGCATTGTTAGAGGCAATTGAGAGGGAGCTGTGCAATGAAAGAGGAAAGAGGGAGAGAGAGATGAGTCGAAAGATAGATGAGAACAGAGTGAGATTAAGAAAGAGAGAACAGGCAGTCCTTGCATTATATTGTGAATCATATATTAGGTGCAAGTCATTATAGTTATATTATTGTACCAAGGGAGGTTAGCGTAATTTTCAAAATTTGAGAGGAATTGAGTGAAATTGTCATAAACCTCAAGGGAGATTTCCAAAATTATCCTATATTGACTTTTAAAGTTTGCTTGTTTGGCCAGTTCATATTTGAGGGAGTTGAGTTAGTATAAAAATGCCCAAGATTTCCAAAAGGTAATCAAACACCCTTCTCTAGCTTTGTCTACGCTTATGGCCATCTGGTTAGAAAAATGATGCATTTTTTTGTCTATGCATGAATTTCTTTCTTTCTTTCCTTCTTTTATAGGTATATGTTTGCTTGCTTGCAACTCCCAAGTCAACTTTAGGCCTATTTCGATTTCCAATTGATTTCTTGATTCTTTGTTAGCCTGTTAAGCCTCGTTTTCTTTAAATGTATAATTGACTTTGCAACACAATTGATACCCAATTCTTTTTTTGATTCTAAGAACAGAACAAAAGGAAAATAAAGTTGACCATAGGAAACGTAATTCTAGAGTATGAAGTATGAACTCTTAAATGTACTACCCCCATGATTCTTGGGTATCATTCTTCTTCTCAAATAGTCAGTCTAACTTGAGCCAACTAGATAAACCAAACTTTGTTTCGACACATATATATATTCGTAGACTTGTATATCTTAGCCAAGATGTTGCTAAGGTTCTTGGTGTAAGGGCGCAAGGGGGCAAGATAGGGATGCCAAAGATGAGATTTTACTCTTTCTATTTTGTTTTGCAGTTCTGGGCTTGACCCTAAATGCTGCAAAGTTTTGTTATAGAGGAATCACTAGCAAAGTAGCAGTTTTGTGAGGATTGATCAGAAGGCTGCCGATATGCTTCTTGATGCTAATGTCTTCCATGTCCCTCTTGGCAATCATAAACCAAACTCTATTTAGACACATACATATATTCATATACTCATATATCTATAGAAATAGTAGCTGAGATATTGCTGAGGTTCTTGGTGCAGGGGGCAAGATGGGGATGCCAAGGATGAGATTTTACTCTTTCTATTTTGTTTTGGATTTCTGGGCAATGTTTTCAGAACCGGATTGGACTGGTTGGTTCGATCGATTGAACCCTGAACCAACCATGTCACCGGTTCGATTTAGTACAAAAGTTGAGGGTAATGGATAACTACTATGAATTGGTAAATCCACTTGAACCATAAAAGACCGTTCAAATCGTGACCCAGCAGTCATAGACCAAACTTTGTTCAGACACTTACATATATTCATATAATCGTATATTTATAGAAATAGTCGTCGAGATATGGCTGAGGTTCTTGGTGTAGGGGGCAAGGTAGGGATGCCAAGGATAATATTATGCTACAGTGCTGTTTTTGAAAAACAACCCAAAAAACAGCTAATCCAAACGGAGCCTTACTCTTTCTATTTTGTTTTGCAGTTCTGGGCAATGTTTTCAGAATCAAATCGGACATGCTAGTTTGATAGGTTGAATCGCAAACCGGCCATGTCACCTGTCCGATTTTGTACAAAAGCCGGAAGATAATGAAAAATCGCTATGAATAGTGAAAAACCATTCAAACCATGACCCAACGATTTTTTAGCCTTATGAGAAAGTGAAACTTCTTAATGGTGATAATGAGGTTCGATGTTGGGACCTTATGTGTAGGAGCCAAGAGTTGTGGCCGCTATACCAACAAGTCTTCTTGTTGTTAGGAAACACACAAATTTTATATGACTAATAACAAGTAAAGTAAAATTAAAAAAGAAGATAAAGTCATAACCCTAATTTCACTTTGCTATAACCGTCAAACACTTTTAATTCTCTTCCTCTTCCCCTTTTCTAATTCTCATGTGAACTTTTTTTCCTTTCTCTCTCACTACTAATACCTCTTTGTACTTTCAAAATTTGCAAACTCTATGGCTCTATAGGAACATAGTTTCTCGATCTCTTTCATCTAGTTCGCAATCTCCATGGATCTATAGAAACCAAATATTGTTCTTGTTGTTTGCATCTACTAATTTCGCAATCTAATATGTACAGTTGTTCAGGTTCCTTTTCTAGTTTTCTGGCTTTCATGACTAATTGGGTGACTTGGGATTCAACTGCTGATTTTGTTTAACATATTAGTCGTGTCATTTCTCATGTAACAATAACATCAAGGGGTTAGTTTGGCTTGAGAACAAATGTTGTTCTTCTTGTTTGGCTTGAGAATTAACTCTATGGCTCAAGAGATTGAAGAAGATGTTAAAGAAAGGTTTGTGGCCAAGAACAAAGGAGTGGAATTCCAAGCATGTTTCCAATTTCTAATATATTCTTATGTACAAGGTAGCATGCAAGTCCTCTCTCTTTCTCTCTTTATCTTTTTTATTGGAATTGCTGCTCATTAATTGTAACCATGGTGAAGGTTGGATCTAGATACATCACATGACCATGATACATTAGATTTATCATCCATGTATTATTTGCAATGTTTCACTTTTTTGTTTTTTTTCTTGTTTATTTATTTACTTTTTATGTTTATGATGGGTAATTTCTCAGGATATTTTTTAATTTTAATATACAATTTCACATTATTAAAATTTTTAATTTAAACATAATTAAAAAAGAACGGTAAACCGATCGATTGAGCCGGTTGAACCGAAAAAATCGGGAACCGATAACTTGGCCGGCTCACTTGCCAATCCGAATTTAAAAACACTGGTTCCGGGCTTGACCTGAATGCTACAAATTTGTGTTATAGAGGAATCCCTAGAAGAGTAGTAGTTTTGTGAGGATCAATCGAAAGACTATCGATATGCCTCTTGATGCTGATGTCTTCCCTTTCCCACTCGGCTATATTGCACATCAATTGATCTCTCCTTACTCCTCGTGTTTTTTTTAAGATCATTTACATTATCTAATTTTGGGTGAAAAAAAATTTAAAGTGGCTGAATTTTGGGAAAAAAGGCTTAATTACTAGTTGCCTCTTGTAATATGGAGTAAGTAGTGGATTACTTCTTGTAATCTAAAGCCATAAATTACTCCCTACAAACAAATAGTGAAATAATGTTAAGTTTTTTTTTGTGTATAAAAAGTCTAAAAAGGCATTCATGCCCTTAGATACATAATATTTGATAGTTATATCTTTTAAACAAAGCATTATAATAAGTTTCTATTGAAAAGCATTGTAGTGTGAAAAAATTATGACATAAATGTAGATGTAATAATTGAAATTATATGAATTATTTTTACTAAATATTTGTTTTAATTTCTTATTTTTCATAAGAAAATATCAATAGATTTCTTATCATTAACAGGAATTATTAAGAATGACAAACAAATAAAACTATATGAACATTTAGTGGGATATTTATGGAGGTGTTAATGGTTTTAATTTGAGTTTTGATCCCCTAGTGAGAGTAGGCAGACATTTGAGTGAGTATCTGAAGTAGGTTGTTGAATAGCAACAATATTATACATACACTTACACATATACATACACACACGCGTATATATTATATATATAAACATACGTATACATTATTTTGACAAATTATTTCTTATCACAAAAAATGAAAATTACATGTGCATAAAAAGTATTTCACTTTTATTTTTCTTTCTTTTCCCTTATTAAAAATTCCCTTTTGATGTTCAAATATTGTTAGGCTCAAAGACAATCTAAGAGGGGGGTGAATTAGGTTGATTAAAAAAACTAATCAGGTTATAGGCACTTTTTACTCAATACGAAATTTACCTTATTTTCTAAATGATCACACAATGAATTAATCAATAAAGGAGCAATATCACTTGAGAGAAGTAGAAGAGATATGCAATTTAAGGATCATAAGATGATAAATAAATAAGAAGGGAAGAATTATAAATCAATTGACTACCAAGCTCCTCTTGAACTCGAAAATCAATTCACAGAACAAGGTTCTTCAAGTTGATGAAATACAATCAATCTTGTGTACAAAGGAATGCTCACTTCCTCCTTGCCCCAAAGTTCACTCGGTTAAGTTAGGAAACTTTACAACTTCACAAGATAACCCTCACAAAACTACATTATTGAAGTATTTCTCACAAATGAAAAGCTTACAAAGAACCTTACACCACAAAAGAGTACAAATGTTCCTTGGAGAGTATTTTCTCACTAAAACTACTCTTGATATTTTGTATTCTCAGTATGCAAAAGTTGTTTTGAAGTTTTTGACCATGAACTATTTATGAGAGACCAAGAAAGTGCTTCATTAAAACTTCCAAAGAATAGTAGGTAGCTGAAGAGTCAACTAACCGTTGGGAGTATCGGACATCTGATACTTCCGATGTTTGCATCCGAAAGCGGACAGAGAGTTTGAAAACTCATTTCAATTCTTCCAGACATCCGATGATGATGTTCTTCGTTCGATATGATCGTCCGGTACCTGTCCTGTCTATCGGACGTCCGGTATTATCATTGTGAGTGTCCGATAGCTTTTGACTTCCTTTTTCTTCCTTCAATTGCTTTTTGAATCAAATTTCTTCGAAGTTGAAAAGCTTTCTCATTGAAAAAATATTAGTTTAAATTTTCCAATTATTTTGTATTTTCATAATAAATATTGGAGCTAAAAGTTCAAAACTTCAAATATGAAGCTAGTGAAATTCCTCAAGAATTATTCTAGCTAAACTGCTCAATTTATAGTTCATTTCCATGGGAACTGAGGGCATAAGACTAAGAGATGAAATTCATTTCCCAAGTATGATATGAGGTGCAAATAATCAAGGAAGTTCAGCTTAAAACCTAGAAAATGCTTCCAAGCCTCTTTTTAAGGAAAATTCAGTTTTGGCAATATTTTTTGAAAAATCATAACTTGAGTTGTATAAGTTCAAAATTGGCAAATCTTATACTGTTGGAGAATAGACTCAAGGAACTAAAACTCTCTAGAAGGCACTTTTTCCAGATTCAAATAAAAAATTAGTTAAATCTTAGCTCCAAATCACTGCTTCAGTAAGAACAGGGCAAAACAGTCTTGAATTTCAGTGAAATTTGAAAATTTAGAAAAATTCATAGGGATCGAACTAGCCCCTGAAATTTATACCACTGCAATAACTCCAAGTCTAGTTTCAAATACTACAAATGGAACTCAATTTGGATTTTTTCACACCAAAATACAACAGTTTTTCTAAAGCTAGTTTTTGAAACCTGATTCACAAAATTCCAGCTTTGGAACATCCGCCACAGTTTCTAAATCAAGTCATAACTAAGGCTACACAATTCCAAAAGTTAGCATGATTTATGGCGTTGAAAACTAGATTTAAAATGCTAAAAATCACTAGAAGAAACTTTCTTCAAATTCATTTCTTAAGAGGAGTGAAAATGAGTTACAAACTGCAGCTGTGCTTGACTCTCGATTAAAACAGTAAGGAAAAACAACCAACTTTGCCAGTTCACTGTGACTCATAAAAAATGAACTAGCAGGTGCATTTTATACCGTTAGAAATCTCTTGGAGTCTAGTTTCATATGCCACAAATAGCACTTGATTTGACTCCTATACAAAAAATTGTGTTGTTTAGTGCACACTGGTCAGCTGCACTGATCAGAAATTTTCAGGTTTGATTTCCTCCCTTTAGCTTAGCTTTAACTCATTCAAATGAAGTAATTTTTGGAAGATAATTTACACACACATAACCCAACATGTACCAAATATTTTTCCATCAATACAACCGCAAATTTTAAAATTAAAACAAGGGAAATAAACCAGCAAAAATGGGACAGCCTTGCTTCTTCTTTCTCTTTAAATTTTTCTCTCGACATCTCACACCAAAACCATGCTAGAAATCACTACAACAACAACCAAACAAACAAGAAATCCTCAAGGCCACTACCTAACAATCTTCCTCAAGGCATCTACCTAATGTCAAGGATCATGGAACCCATCAACAAACCCAATTTTATCTAGCTAAACTTAACTAAAACTAACTAAAAGATGAAAGAAAAATGGAAGCTTTGAAGGGTTACCTTCCTTCAATGGTAGTAAGCAAAACTTCAAGAAATCAAATTCTAAACCAATCAGAATCTCTCCTCCTCCAAGTCTCCTACTAACCTTGAGGATGATCCAAGAGTATGGGCAAAGTTGGAGCAAGTTTTAGTGAGCAAAATGAAGAAGATGAAGATGAAATTTTTGGCTAAATGGAGGGAGTGAGTGTTCGGCCAAGAGGGAGGGAAGAAGAGAAAGGTTTTGTGTGATTTTGGTGATGTGATTTGATGAGAGGAAGAAGTGACATAAAGCTACTTTTGAGGGTGCAAAAGTCAACAATTGAATAGTGGTCCATTAGTGCTCCTAATTGAGTTTAATTCAACTCACTCACATTTAATCCCTTAATTAACTTTTCTTAATCTAGAATTGATCATCTTTAATTCTCCAAGACCACTGCACTCTCCGCCCAAATATTGTCTCAAAAAACGTGTTTTCTCTAATTTTCACTAATCGGGCGATAGAAAAATTAAGTTTAAGGGCAAATGTGTTAAAAATATAAAATGAGACAATGTACCATGCAGATGCAATTAAAATAAATGAAACAAATTAATTATAGCAAATGAATAAATAAATAATTAGATAAGTCAGTAAAAATAAAATAAAATAAATAATAATAGAAATTCAGGTCCTCACAGTAATCTATGAGGTATAATCAGTTTACAAAAATGTACAACATCTTAGATGTTAGTTACTTGACTATGTATATCTATAAAAGGTAGTGCAATGTTGCGCATAACTTTGAAATGGTTATTGGCCCTTTAATCAACTTATGCATCTCTCTATAATAGATGTGTAATTTTATTTATATGAGTAGTGCTAGTTTGTTTGTGAGCACCTTACACAGGATGATCTATAAGGTAAAATAAGTTTACAAAAATGCACATCATGTTAGGTGTTAGTTACTTGACTGTGTATATTTGTAAAAGGGAGATTAGATATAGCATAGCAAAAAGTAGTTAAGTGAGTTGGAATGTATTCTAGAACTTTGGTATAGTTGATATTAGCATTTTTTGTGGAGTGTACACGTTGTTCATGGGTATGGAGTAGTGCTGTATGTTATGTATGTTTACATGGTCATAAATTTACAAAAGTTAGTCTATTGTTTGAATTTGTAATTGGGGTTGTTAGCCATTACACACTGTCAAGTGCATACACATAATGTAAGAATGAATTTATTATATAGTTGTTCACTGGTTACATAGAGTTCATATAGAAGTACAAATTGGGGTTTGATTAACTATGCCCTGTGTGTAATTGTTAACACATTATGTCTTCTTCACCTTATTTTGAAGCATGTCAAGAGCAAAGACGGCTTCCTTTGACCAATCAATGGATATCAATTAATGCTGGTGGAGCAAAGAAATTAGATTGGATAATTAAATAGTTTCATTGTGCCAGAATTGTAGCACTCATTAGAATGTACTTAGTTCTTAACGCATTACCACATATTCAATCTATTTTAAAATGTACTAGAGGAAAAAAAGTTAAATTGCTAATTTTAGATTATGTTTATCAGTATTGTAAATCTAGTTAGTATTTAAGTACTATTTGTTGTTAATTTTTTTTGTTGTTAGCTTGATCTGTTTTACAATATATCCAAAATAATAACTTCTATTCTATCAATTGGTAAAAATATATATATATATATATATATATATTTACTTTCTATTGCTAATTAGTAACATTCCGATATTGTATCCCATGTTGATATTTATTGACTTTTCATTACTAACATCTTACAAACTATTTAGTCCATTTTATGTTATATTTAAGAAAATAAAGATTTTTGTTTCACAAATTGGTGGAAACTAGTTACATTTGGTTATTTATAAGTTACATACATGCTGATTGAACAAAAATTTAACTAGTCATCTATCACAATTATGGAAGTAATGGCTTTAGGTAAAATTTTAGTTGTCAATCTATTACAATCTCAAAAAGTAGTAATTGCCCATTAGCAAATTTGTAACACCCAACCATAGTGTCACTCATTTCCATTTGTATCAAAACCCAAACTAAAAACCTTAGAAACATGGTTAGGATGTCAATTTTGGCATATTTCTATCATTTAATTGCTTTTTGAACAAATATCCTTGGGTTTATTAGGTATGATGCATATAAAAATAACATACACATAAAAAGAGATGATGCGTGATTTAAAATGAAGAATGGATTCCTCAAAAAGAATGAAGAATGTAGGAGCTTGTTAAGTTTATAAACATAACAAAGTGCCTCTTTATTAGATAATTTTATTATTTACAAATATTTCTGAAATTTGAACAAAAAAAATCAAATGTATACTCTAGTTATAACAGTATGTACAACAATTATAATAGATATATATAATGTTTCAAACAAATCTACAAATTGAACAAAAATTTACGATGATTACAATGATATCTACAAGGATTTTTACCTATCACTACATAACATCTTCTATAAATCGAAATTGAAAATTCACAAATGTTGTGATAACAAAAATGTATAAAAGGAAGGTAAAAGAGTTATACAATGCTATTAGTTGAGTTTTGCTTGCTCCATTTCTTCTTCTCAAGTTGGTTTTTTCTTTTCTTTTCTAATTATAAATGATGGGATTGGTTCTGCAAGCTCAGTAGTTTCCCCTATTTATATTTCTTCCTTTTCACTTGGATTCTTTTTTATCCTTTTCCGTGTCATCTTGCCACTGTTCATGCAAATTGTAAAGGCTATTTACTTTGTTCAACACAACCATTTTGAATGAAGTAACATTTTTTAAACAAAGTATAACTCTATGTGAACTACTTGTAAAACTTAACAACAGAGACATAATTATTACATATGGGACCCATATGAATAGTAATAAAATATCACACTTTTGTTGTAAGGATGTACTAGAAGTTTATATAGAGTTACAAAATATTCAAAAAATATTACATTGTTCAGGGACGATTGATAGAGATCAATCGTCCTTGCCCCGCTTCCTTTTTTCCCTGGCATTCATATGACATTGTAAAATCACAACTAAATATGATATACTAGATTCAAATCTGAGTAAGGCATACTGAACATTGAGTACATTTAGCGTAATACATACATATTACAACCTATACTTACCCAATCAAGTTTAATCCCATAGACTAGGAATGTACAAATAGGTATCAAGTTACAAACATGCGATAATAAATTGTCAAATTAATAGCGTGTGCACTTCACCTCGCTTCTCTTCCTTTTATTTCTTTTCCTTTCATTATAAATCCCTTAGATCTTGCTTTAACATCATTCTATTACCTCATTGCTGAATTACAACCATATAAGAGTATTTGTCGGTTGTCACTAATTGTTCACCAATAATAATACTTATCCAACATGATGTATAGGCATATTAACTAAGACATCTTGTAACCATTTCTACTAGTAAGTAAGGCATATTGAACAATATGTACATTCAACCTAACACATAAAAATTAGAAATTATAATCATACCAATCGATTTTGAAGCAATCCACTTCAATTGCTATTCTGCTATTGTACAAATAGGGACCACCATTAATATTTGATGCATGCATTTTCTTTTATTTTTTTTCCTTTATTGTCAAACCTTCACACCTTTCTTTAACAGAGGCATTATGTTAATTGATTACTAATTTACAACTATATGAAAGTATTTCTCCACAGTCACTGTTTATTCATAAAAAATAATAGTTATCTAATATGATGTACGGGCACACTACTAAGACATCTTATAATTATATTTTTTCACTACATAAGGCATACTAAATAGTATATACATTCAACCTAATATATATTAATTATTTCAAATACTCATACCAATTAAGTTTGAAGTAATTCACTTCAATTACTAGACAGTTGCTATATGAATAAGTACTATTCTTCAAACATGAGATACCACTCATTAATGGTCAATAATGTGTGCACTTCCCTATTTTTGTTGGCCTCTATTCCTTCTTTTTTCCTCCATTGTGACTTATTTAAGTAGATTTAACATTTTAGTGCAAGTGGTTATTAATTTACAACTGCATGAAAGTGTTTCTCTACTGTCACTAGTTAATTACAAATTTTGCTATCCAACATTGATGTAAAGGCACACTCACTGGAACATCTTATAATTTATCCTAATCATTCACTTTGCTTACTATTATTCTTAATGTACTTCCTATTTTATTTCATTGTAATCACCCATAAACACCCAGTAATTCTATCTACACCATTAAACGTCCCTACTAACCAACACAAATGAAAAATATAACTTGAAAATTTTCATTTCTTTTATCTACCTGACACCTTGACTATATTGTTGATATGTTGTTGTTATTGTACACAAATATACCTGCATATCCCCTAGTAATAGCTCTTTCTACTAATTGGTTTTAAAATTCTTTTTTCTATTTTGCAAACATTTGGTGTGTAAAATTTTTCTTTACCCTCCTCCCATGTGTAGTCCATCAGCTAATTTAACTTCTACTATTCAAAGGGTTTCCACAGAGACTACAAGTAAAATAGATGGATACCATTTACCAAAAAATGGAAATTAAGTCATTGGTTTACAACATTGTTACCTGAAGGTTTATGTGGATGCAATTGGGTGTTTCTCTGTTTCAGATTCCACCACCTTCTACTATCAGATCTCCAACACCTTTTCCTTCTGTAAGTCCCACAGACAACCAAGAGGGGGGGTGAATTGGTTGATTAAAATTTTAACCAAGTTTATGCACTTTTTCTTTAATGAAAATTTACCTTCCTTTTTAGTAATGATCAACCAAGTAGATTAGAAGACAATAGCAATATTAATCAGAGAAGCAAGTATAGATAGGCAATGAAGATTTAATTAAACAGAAATATAAAATAGAGAAACAAACCAAGTGTCTACCAAGCTTTACCCAAACTTGAAGACCAAACACTAGGAAGAGCAACTTCTCTTTGATGAACGAAGATCAACTAGATGTACAATGGAGGGAGCTCTTCCTCCTTGCCCTAAGCCTCACTTAGTCAAGCTAGGAAGTTTTACAATCACTCAGAAAACCCTCAACAAAGCTACACTAAAGATCCTTTCAACCACAAAAGAAATGCTCAACAGAAATTCACACCACTTTAATACAAATCTGCTTTGGAGACTATTTTCTAGCTAAAATATCTCTTGAGAACTTGTAAACAAAGTGAGCAAAAGTCCCTACTTCGTTCAGACCAGTTTGATTTTAAAGGGATCCAGAAATGGGCTTCATCAATGCTTCCAACGGATAGAAGGCAGCTGAAGAGTCAACTAGCCGTTGGGGCTGTCGGACGTCCGACGATCGAATCATCGTCCGAACCAATCGTCCGATGATAGCCAAGTTGAGGTTCGGACGTCCGATAAGTTCTTTGTCGTCCGACAGCACAGCGTCCGACCTTGGGCCGTGAGCTAGCAAGTTATCTTGGAATTTTTCGGACGTCCGATGCGGTTGATTAGCGTCCGATGGCAAGCGTCCGATCCTTCCGGACGTCCGATGCTTCCATGTGAGCGTCCGACGGTGCTTCCTTCCTGATGTTCTTTATCTTTTCGGACGTCCGACAGTTTCCTTTCGGCCGTCCGACCTGATTGTCCTGTTTTTGCTTCTCATTTTGGTTGTTTTACATTTCATGACATATTTGAACCTGATTCTTGGATAGACAAAAAACACTTGTATTTGAGGAAGGTTAGACAAATATTTCACAGTACCAAGAATGACAAACTAGACATACTTAAAAGACAATATCTTTGATCGAAAACAAAACAATGACTAAATTTATTCATATTATTCCAATCTTGTTTGTCACATCCAAAGCAACGTAGTCAGGAGATAAACGAACATATGCTTTCTTTGTTCCAACAGACCTGATCAAAGTGTTCACTTTCTTGGTCTGTATAAACAAACTTTTGTGATCATCAAAACCAAGAATAACATTCTCCCCCTTTTTGATGATGACAAAACAAAAGTTTGAAATGAAATTGATGATTGAAATGAAAACTCCCCCTGTCTTATTGAATCCTAAAATTTAAAAATTTTGAAAACCTCCCCCTCACTTGGCTGCCCATCCGAGTTAAACAATTAAACATTAAACAATTAAGCATATCAGCCAATCCAAATTTAAACAATCAATTCCAACATATCCTAACATCACTAATCATCAATCACCAATCATCACTCAATCCAATCATTCATCAATCACCAATCATCACTCAATCCAATCATTATACCATCTCCCCCTTTTTGTCATCACAAAAGGGCAACCAATCACATCAACATCAACATCCCTTTTTGTCATCCACACAAGTTCACAAATCAACATCCTGGTGACACCATCCAACACATCCATCAAAACAGTACTTAAAATAGACAATCATACAATCCACAAATTCATTACATTCACACAAGCAGAATAGACAATCATTCATCAAAATATTTAGACATTCATCAAAACAGTACTTAAACATCCACCAGATCATACCAAAAGAAACTTAAAATATCCATTACAATACATATTCATTGTTGAATACCACAAACACATAAAAGAGACAAACAGAATGCAAATGTCCTAAATGATGAACTAAGTGGATCCAGGAGTCCTCCGAGAGAGCTGATATTGAGAGAGGTCTTCCTCATCAGTTTCTTCATCATCTTCAGTAGCTTCTTCAATTGGTGCCTTGCCTTTGTCTGATGTGGAAGGGCCATGAGGAGTCACAGGAGTTGATGGATTCGGATCTGGAACTGATGAACCTGGATCAGTGGTTCGAGGTTCTTTGTCATGTGAGACTTCCTCAACCACAGGTGGAGGAAAAAGAAGGTTCTTTTTATCAAGAAAGGCAGCTTGTTGCTCAGAAGACATGGTGAGCATTAGGCCATGTTCTAGAAGAAGAACATGCTGTTTGAGTTCATGAAGAAGCTCAATTACCTCATTACTGGAAGAGGAAGATGCTTTAGTGGTAGACTTCCTAGGGTGAATGGGAGTGAGTGAAATGGGTGAAGAATCATGTACAGTCTTAGATCTTTGTTCACTAGATGATGCCCCCTTATATGCCCACAGATTATCTTTAAAAATAAGATTTTTCCTTTCAAAATATGCTCTGGTAAAAGTATAAGAAGATGCTTCTTTGGGACAAACACCTAGAATTGGAACTTTGTAAAATTCAAAAATCTTTTGAAGAAACTTCCCATAGGATAGTTTTCTTCGAGAGTCAGTAGCATAGCGAAGTAAAAACTTGCACATGACAAAACCAAAATCAATCCGAATTTTTTCTCGAAAACAGTAAAAAAGATACAGCTCCATTTTGTTTGCATCAGTTCTATGGCCATCAGTGGGCACAAGCAAGTTTGAAATGATAGAAAAGGCAATCAAATTCACAGGAGCCAAATCATTCAACTTAGCATCAGCAGGTGAAGAAAAACTTCTTTTGAAATAAGTTAACATTTTTGTCCCATCAAAATGATTTGCAGCAGTAGGAAGCTCTTCATAAGAAAAGAAATTAGCAACCTTATCTTTGCACAAACGTTCAATGGTAGTCTTTAAAATGGAATTCACAGTATCAGAATCAAAGATTAGGTCTACCCCATTTACCCTAGACATGATCTCAGTTTGGTCAGTTCCTTTCCTAAGGTTAGCAAAAAATTGATGCAGCATATCAGGATAGTAGACATTGGGCATGGAAATGAGATGCGACCATTTCTGGAAATCAAATAGACTTAGAATGGATTCTAAACCTATGGAACGAAATTCAGAGGGGTTTACAGTTCTTTGAGGGATGACACCCTTCTGAGATATCCAGGCGTATTTGTCTTTCGCAGCATCATCAAAGAATGGAGGGAGAGGGACTGATTTAGGAGGCGGTTGAGAAGAGGTCCCCTGTCCAGATTCTGGTTGAGAAGTGGGTTGTGGAGTAGGTCGTGACATTTGACCCTTGATAGCTCCCCTTTTGAAGCGTTTGGATGTCCGTTTGACAGTAGGAAGATTCTCATCCTCATCCCTGAGTGGATGCTTGCGTCCGGCAGTAACTTTTCCTCCCCTTAGATTCACCATTGTTCTAAATGTGTGGAATGGAGGATGCAAATGATGCACACAACAGTAGGGAAGTGAATCGCACAGAAATTTTGGGACAAAAACACCTTGAACGAGATTTGACAGAGCGGTTATGCAAGAGTAGGGTTGTGAGGAAAATTTGGGGATTTGCGAAGTGTTACTCAGTTTGGTGAAATGATCAGGAGAAATGAAACGCAAACGATGGGGAAATGTTTTGGTTGAGTCAATTTGGGAATGGTAGCTACAGAATGGTACGAATTTGAGAGTGAGAGAAGAGAGGGTTTTCGTCCGAGAGGAGATAGAATAGGAAGAGACTGAAGCAAATAAGGAAGAAAGTTATTTTAAAAAATGAGCCGTTGCACTGTCGGACGGCCGAACGAAGTTGTGCGTCCGACAGCTGCGTCCGAACAGGTGCAATCTGGAAAATGGCTGAAGAACATCATCGGACGTCCGTTCATCCTCTTTCGGACGTCCGAAGGCAATGAAAAATTTATGATGATTTTTCGAACATTCCTAATTTTGATCTTAGATGAATGAATTGATCTAATGGCAAAGCTTTTGTAAAAATATCAGCAAATTGATCTTTAGAACTAACATAATTTACACAAATTTCACCTTTTTGAACAAGATCACGAATAAAGTGGTGCTTTATTTCAATATGCTTTGTCCTAGAATGCTGAATAGGATTTTTGGTCAAATTTATAGCACTAGTATTATCACAGAATACAGGCATGCAGTCATACAACAATCCATAGTCATTCAGGGTATGCTTCATCCATAAAAGTTGAGCACAACATGCACTAGCGGCAATATATTCTGCTTCGGTTGTAGACAATGAGATTGCATTTTGTTTCTTGCTAAACCAAGAGACTAAAGAATTTCCAAGAAAGTGACAAGATCCACTAGTACTCTTTCTATCTACACGACACCCTCCAAAATCAGCATCCGAATAACCATATAGTGCAAACTCACTGGATTTAGCATACCAAAGACCATAGTCTAATGTACCTTTCAAATACCTAAAAATTCTTTTTACAGCATTCAAATGTGATTCTTTTGGACACGATTGAAATCTAGCACACAAGCAAACTGCAAACATAATATCAGGTCTACTTGCAGTTAAATAGAGTAAGCTTCCGATCATACCTCTATAATGCTTTTCATCCACATGATTACCTTCTTCATCTTTGTCAAGCTTTGTAGAAGTGCACATTGGAGTTCCAACTTGCTTTGAGTCCTCCATGCCAAACCTTTTCAGTAATTCCTTGGTATACTTTGCTTGATTGATAAAGATTCCCTCAAGAGTTTGATGTATTTGAAGTCCAAGGAAGAAATTTAATTCTCCCATCATACTCATTTCAAATTCATTTTGCATAGTGGTGGAAAACTCCTTACATAGATACTCATTAGTAGCACCAAAGATAATATCATCAACATATATTTGCACAATGAGAAGGTCATTCAACACATGCTTAGTAAAAAGTGTGGTGTCCACAATACCTCTTTTGAAACCTTTTTCAATCAAGAACCCACTTAATCTTTCATACCAAGCTCTTGGAGCCTGTTTTAAACCATATAAAGCTTTAGAAAGTTTAAACACATGACTTGGAAATTTTGTATTTTCAAAACCTGGGGGTTGATCCACATACACTTCTTGATCAATAAAACCATTTAAAAAGGCACTTTTAACATCCATTTGAAATAATTTGAAACCTTTGAAGCAAGCAAAAGCAAGAAGCATTCTAATAGATTCTAATCTTGCTACGGGAGCAAATGTTTCATCAAAATCTATTCCTTCTTCTTGTGCATATCCTTTAGCAACTAATCTGGCTTTATTTCTTACAACAACACCTTTATCATCCAACTTATTTCTAAAAATCCACTTTGTGCCAATGATAGGTTGATTTTGAGGTCTATCAATCCAACTTATTTCTAAAAATCCACTTTGTGCCAATGATAGGTTGATTTTGAGGTCTATCAACAAGTGTCCAAACTTCATTTCTCTCAAATTGATTAAGTTCCTCTTGCATAGCCAAAATCCAATTTTCATCCTTTAAAGCATCATTGATATTTTTGGGTTCAAAAAGAGAAACTAAAGCAAAATTATCAATCAATTTTCTAGATGAGGAACGAGTGTTTACCTTCTCGGATGGATCACCAATTATAAGCTCTTTTGGATGATTTTGGTTGAATTTCCAAGCCTTGGGAAGATCTTTGAGTAGATCATCATTTTTGTCTTCATCTTCCTCTTCTTGATCATTATGAACTTCATTTTCCATTTCAGTTGCTGCTGGTTCAGAACTTCCTTCATTTCCAATTGATAGCTTTTCCATTCCTTCTCGAACACCTACATCATCATCCTCACACAAACTTTTGGAATTATCATCATTGGCTTCATCAAATGTTATATGTATAGCTTCTTCAATCACAAGTGTCCTTCTATTAAAAACTCTATATCCTCTTTTATTCTCACAATACCCCAAAAATATTCCTTCATCAGATTTTTTGTCAAACTTACCAAGATGTTCCTTTAGATTCAAAATAAAACATTTACAACCAAATACTTTGAAATAACCAACCGTAGGTTTCTTATCAAAAATCAGCTCATAAGGAGTTTTCTTTAAAATAGGTCTCAAGAGTATTCTATTCATCACATAACATGCAGTGTTTACCGCTTCCGCCCAAAGATATTTAGGCAACCTACATTCATTCAACATAGTTCTAGCAGCCTCTTGGAGAGTCCTGTTTTTCCTTTCTACAACACCATTTTGCAACATCACCTATTCCAATTGTCTTAGCTTTCACATCATCACCAAATGTTACCTTTCCACTTGATTTTGATTTCAGTTTTATGAACAAGGAAGGATCACCGGTCATGTGCTTTGAGCAGCCGCTATCAATAAACCATTTTGACTTGTTTGATCCTTTATCCTGAAAAGATAACGTGTTTGGTACCCTTTTTAATTTTTGGGTCCATAATAGTTAGCATTGTATCTAACTAACCACATGCACTTCATCCCTTTGTTCAGATTTCTTTTCACATAGCAATTACTTTTCAAATGCCCTCTTTGACAACAAAAAACACACATAATGGAAGAGTCCTTAACATGTACTGGTTTGACATATCTTAATTCACCTCTTCTATATGTTGTGAAACCATGTGCAATTTTGTTGTGTGCAAATGTTCTTTGAAAAGTAGTAGGATGTGTAGATAACATGTTCCTTTTGTTAAACTCCTGCTTTCTTGCTTTCAAATTCTCATCCAAGCTGTCCATCCTTTTTTTTAAATCACCATGTCTTTCCTTCAGCATTTCACAAATATTTGTCTTTCTATCAATCTCATCTTGAACATTACATCCAGCTCTTACTAGACTTTCATTGTCGGTCTTTAGTTGTTTATTTTGTTGAAAAAGACTTGCATTTTCTTGAATGAGAAAAGCCATTTTCTGTTTTAACTGCTTGTTTTTATCATAGGATTCCTTCAAGGCATTATGCAGTTTTTCAACAAAAGATTCAAGATCATCATTTTCATCATTATCACTTTCAGATTGAGAGTGTGTGGAGGTTACCTCATTATTTCCAATAGCCATGAAGGCCATTTGAGCAGATTCTTCTTCTTCTTCAACTTCCCCTTCGGAGTTGCATTCATTCCAAGTAATCTGAAAATTGTTGAATCTTGGCTTTCGATCAGCTTTTCCATCTTTCATCTTCTTCATGGGGCATTCGTTTGCATAATGTCCAATCTGTCCACATTCGAAGCATTTGTCCAACTGTTTCTTGTTGAAATCTTGTTTACCTTTATACTTTGCGATAGATGGCTGATTCTGGAATTGATTGCTAGGTCCTCCCCTTCTAAACTTTCTTTTATTCAGGATTCTTTTGAAGCCTCTGGTGATGAGAGCAAGATCATTATCATCACCATCCGAGTCTTCATCATCCAGATGAGCAGAATCATCTTCACCTTGAGTAGTCTTTAGAGCAATGTTTCTCTTTGCTCTAGCATCCTCTTCCTCCTGCACTTTAGATTTCAGTTTCAACTCATAAGTGGTTAGTGAGTTAATGATAGATTCAATAGGCACAGAACTTAAATCCTTGGCCTCTTCTATTGCTGTCACTTTATTTTCCCATTCTTTGCCCAAGGCATTGAGAATTTTCCTGTTCTTCTCTCCCAAGGTGTACTCTTTGCCCAACGCCTCGAGATCTTTGATCAAGTCAGTGAACCTGCAATACATTTTGTCAATATCCTCAAGAGGTTCAATTTTAAATGATTCATATTTCGTGACCAAGATGGCCTTTTTCTGTTCTTTCACAATGTCACCACCCTCATGGATTTCTCTTAGTTTATCCCACATTTCTTTAGCCGATTTGCAGCCTTTTACTCTGATTGATTCATTTGAATCTAGGGCACTATAAATAACATTCATGGCCTTGGCATTCAATGTGAGGTTAGTCCTATCTTGAGCATTCATTTCAACTCTTGTTTTTGGCCGAAGCAACCCTGTATCTGCATCAAGAAAGTTAGCTTCATGCGGTCCTTCACTCACAATAAACCATAGTTCAATATCGATAGATTGCAAAAAGATAATCATTCGTTCTTTCCAGCTAACATAGTTAGAGCCACTGAACATGGGAGGCCTAGTAACAGATTGCCCCTCAACAAACATAGCATGACTGGTTGTCATCTTTACTCCAAGCCGTTAGAGTTTAATCTCAAGGAGACCAAGCTCTGATACCAATTGTAAGTCCCACAGACAACCAAGAGGGGGGGTGAATTGGTTGATTAAAATTTTAACCAAGTTTATGCACTTTTTCTTTAATGAAAATTTACCTTCCTTTTTACTAATGATCAACCAAGTAGATTAGAAGACAATAGCAATATTAATCAGAGAAGCAAGTATAGATAGGCAATGAAGATTTAATTAAACAGAAATATAAAATAGAGAAACAAACCAAGTGTCTACCAAGCTTTACCCAAACTTGAAGACCAAACACTAGGAAGAGTAACTTCTCTTTGATGAACGAAGATCAACTAGATGTACAATGGAGGGAGCTCTTCCTCCTTGCCCTAAGCCTCACTTAATCAAGGTAGGAAGTTTTACAATCACTCAGAAAACCCTCAACAAAGCTACACTAAAGATCCTTTCAACCACAAAAGAAATGCTCAACAGAAATTCACACCACTTTAATACAAATCTGCTTTGGAGACTATTTTCTAGCTAAAATATCTCTTGAGAACTTGTAAACAAAGTGAGCAAAAGTCCCTACTTCGTTCAGACCAGTTTGATTTTAAAGGGATCCAGAAATGGGCTTCATCAATGCTTCCAACGGATAGAAGGCAGCTGAAGAGTCAACTAGCCGTTGGGGCTGTCGGACGTCCGACGATCGAATCATCGTCCGAACCAATCGTCCGATGATAGCCAAGTTGAGGTTCGGACGTCCGATAAGTTCTTTGTCGTCCGACAGCACAGCGTCCGACCTTGGGCCGTGAGCTAGCAAGTTATCTTGGAATTTTTCGGACGTCCGATGCGGTTGATTAGCGTCCGATGGCAAGCGTCCGATCCTTCCGGACGTCCGATGCTTCCATGTGAGCGTCCGACGGTGCTTCCTTCCTGATGTTCTTTATCTTTTCGGACGTCCGACAGTTTCCTTTCGGCCGTCCGACCTGATTGTCCTGTTTTTGCTTCTCATTTTGGTTGTTTTACATTTCATGACATATTTGAACCTGATTCTTGGATAGACAAAAAACACTTGTATTTGAGGAAGGTTAGACAAATATTTCACAGTACCAAGAATGACAAACTAGACATACTTAAAAGACAATATCTTTGATCGAAAACAAAACAATGACTAAATTTATTCATATTATTCCAATCTTGTTTGCCACATCCAAAGCAACGTAGTCAGGAGATAAACGAACATATGCTTTCTTTGTTCCAACAGACCTGATCAAAGTGTTCACTTTCTTGGTCTGTATAAACAAACTTTTGTGATCATCAAAACCAAGAATAACACCTTCAACAAGTAGTTCTTCCTTCTCCTCAGTGTAATGATTAATGGGTGATAGTATATTTCCATGGCTCTTCTTTGGCACTCCTCATCTGCAACTTTCTTGTTCTTGAATGTTATTTTGCCCTGGTTCTGGAGTTATGGAGTTATATTGATAATTTTTGGATGAAAAGTAAGAGATTGGTTTTTGGAAGGAGAGTTTTAGGCCTTGAGTTTTAATGGACAGTCATGCTCAATCAATATGGGCGGGATTTTTTTGGAACGGCGTTTTGACGGTAGCGGAATCTATTAGGCTAAGGCAAATTTTTTAAAAAAAATTTTTCATGCTCACTAAGTAAAACGGGAGCATTTTATCTCTATCAACGTGGATGCATGAGGGCTTCTTATTAGAGCTTGTGAGGGAGCTGTTCAAGGACAGTCCTTCTGATGACCATCCCTGTCCCATATCCTTTACGGTGTGAATAAACTTATCTCGCTAGAGCTCTACAAAAGAAGCCCATTCATTGAAAGAAAAAAACAAAAAAGATGTCCTTAATTCCATAACCTTTAACGACCAGAACACTGGGCAAAGAGTGTTCCTCCTCCGGCCACTAAGGAATTAAGAACCCCCCAAAAAAAAGGACTAAAGTACTGCAAAACTTCTTACTTTTTTTTTTGTTACCCTGTAAAGATGAATGGTACATTACTTTAGTGCTAAACAAGATTTAACGTTCCTTTGCTTTTTGTTGGTATAACGTAAATCCGAGCAAACTTTAGTTTGGAGGCTGTGATACAAATAACCATGAAGCACGCAATGTATCTATTATTTGCTAAAGAGCTCACCAAAAAAAAAAAAAAATCAGCTAGCAATTGACGGCAAAATAGGAAGTGAAATATTATGAAATAAAGAAAATGGAAATGCTTTTTTTTTTTATTATTTGGTTCTTGGCGGGTCAAAGGCCCATTACACCAGTAATCAACGGAACAAAAAACATCAATGACAATTTTTTTTTAGTAGTAGACAATAAAATTTTATTGCTGGTGGCAGAAACTCGTTCAAATGCTAGACGATTATTGAGCGAACGCTAACGTTGTAGAGTGAAAAACTATAACAAATATTTACTTTAAACCACCTCTATAACCAATAAATATTGCATTTGGGTACCTGGACAAGAAACCATGGACAGAACTGGAGGGGAGGACGGACCATCGCCCCCAAGTTCTACAAAAATTATGTTTTCCTCTCTTAGAAAAGTGAAAATTTCTAAAAATGGTCTTTATAAGTTGAGTTAATTTCATTTTGTACCATTCAATTATAGCCAATTTCTCACTTTGATTCCTAAACTTCAAATTAGACATTTTTTTCCCTAAATTTATAATATTTGTCCCACTTAAACAAAATATGTCAAACTTTAGTCCTCAAAGTATAAGACTAAAGTAGAACATAAGTTATGTTTTATGGGCTAAAGTAGGTCATAATTCACTTAAATAGAACAAACTTTATATTTTAAGAACTAAAATGTCCTATTTGAAGTTCAAGGATCAAAATCAGAATTTGAATAAAGTTAGAGTGCAAAGTGGAATCTACCCTTATAAGTTTAGACTTTTGTCCCCGCAAAGTACAAAAATATTTCGTGTTATACATTTAAGTTTAAATATATTAAAATTCGCTCACTCAAAGTGAATTTTCTGGTTCTGTCTTTGCAATAATTAACTTGTTTACGCTCTATAAGATTGAGCATATGAGTGGCCGGCCTCAGCCTCCTTCCCTTTCCTTAGAACTCTTTCTAACTTAAGCATCAGGTGGCCTTGGGCTCCTTCCCATTCCCTCCTTTTTTGGTCTTATGTGCAGGTTTCCGTGACTGTTGGACCTTTCAGTATCGACAGTCATCAATTAACACTTGTTTTTTTTTTTTTTTTTTTGGGTAGTAACATTTAACATTTGACATCAGTGTGCATGTGCATAGCTTCTTCCAATTTCTAATAGGAAAGGGACCTTGGATTTGTTTTCCAATTGGTTTGGTAATAGACTGTCAATTTTGTACAACTTTAAAAAAAAAGTAAAGAAATATTAATTGAACCAAGAGGTCCTTAGTCTAGCGTTTGAGGTTGAGAATTTCACGAAACAAAGATTTTGAGTTCTAATCCACCTTCTCCTACATGTTTCTTAAACCACATCCATTCCTGCTAGAAAAACAAAAAATTTTAGGACAAATTCCACTTTATCCCCCTGTAGTTTAGCATTTTTCACATAACCCCCCTATGGTTTTAAAAACTATACATAACCCTCTTATGGTTTGGATTAAAGTGTCAAAGAGACGGGAATGATCATTCATAATGGCGTCACCTAAAATGTCAAAAATACCCTTATGTAAAGTTGAAATTTATGTATTAACCAAGGGGGGTTATGTGTATATTTTGAAAATCATAAGGGGGTTATATGGTAAAGTATTAAACCATAAGGGGGTTATATGGTAAAATATAAAAATCATATGGGGTTACTGTGTCATGTATTTATAAGGGTAATTTTGACATTTTTAGAAGTTCCGTTATGAGTGACTATTTCCGTTACTTTTGACACTTTAATCCAAACCATGAGGGGGTTATGTATAGCTTTTGAAACCATAAGGGGGTTATGTAAAAAAAGGGGTAAACTACAGGGGGGTAAAATGTAATTTACCCAAAATTTTAAAAAAAGGTCCAACCACCTGCGCTATCTATTTTTACCATTTCATTGATTTGTTCGCTTGTGATTTTCACTTTTCAGCTAGTGAGTTCAAGGATCCAAGGACGAGTTACTGGTTGGACAAATTACCTGGCTGGTCCTGTTTGAGTTCGGTGACTTATTTTTATATATTACTCGAGTACAAATTGCATTGCAATCGCTATCCATAATTTAAGGATATTTACTACAATCTCTAACGAGAGCCTTCATATACTTGCCGAGGTGGATCAAAGCCATGGGTAAAGCTTACAACGCTACAACACATATCAGTGGTTCACCGAGACAAATGAATAAGTTACCCCAGGCCCCCTTAATTACAAAATTAAAAGAAGTAAAATAAAATAACATAAATGAAAAACAAAATAAGTTACCTGCAGGCTTAACATTTGGAGGTCAAGGCAACAATTAAAAGTATTCTATGACTTCTGCCTTCAAGAACTCTTGAACAAATACAGGCTCTACGCGGTTGCAGTAGCAAGCCGAGCATGAGATTAACGATGCAGATTGGCCAAATAATTTCGATTCAATTTGAACCGTTCATTTAATTTTAAATCGACAATCTATATGGAATCAAGATCATTTGGCCAATGTGGGCCATAGACAGTTGCTCTTGCAATACTAACACTTCATCCCTTGTGAACACATCATAAAGGAAAGGAAAAAGGAATTAGCTTAAAACTAAAGTAGAATTCCTCGTAAAATTACAGTGTTCTCACAAATAGTAAAAACCGTACGTACATATATAGGTATATCTTGAACCTTTAAAACTAGCTCTTAAGACTATCCAATTAAATTTCCAGATGATTTACTACTTTGGCCAGAAAAAGAGTAGTATAAACTACATACTACTTTCTGTTGTCATGATTACAAGTACCTCTCTTGTAATTCATGAAATTAATCTAACTATTAATATGTTTCTTTCTAATTTTATGTGCATACCTTAAATTATAACAACATTAATCGACAAGTATTTGTTTATACTACAATATGCTCCCCTCAAGTTTCTACACGAACGTTCTTTCTATTCTAAAAATGTATAAAAAGCTATTTTTAATTAGAATCATGAAAAGCAAAGGCAAAGGCAAAGGCAAATAAAAGTTGCCAAGACATATGCTTTAAGACGCTGAAAACGTGTTTCAACAGTTTTAATTAGCTGTTCTGTATTTTTTATAAGATGAGCTGATGTTAACATTTTTAATTAGGTGCTTTGTATTTTATCTAACTTTAGTGGCCATGAGAGAGTTTTTAGAGTTCTTCTTACTCTTACTATCAGGTTCAGGATTTAAATATTGGATCTGACAGTTGAAAATAAGAAAGGTGGAGAGAGGGGTATGAGGGTTAAAAAAATCAGCTATTCAACATTTCGTTGCTTTCTAACTGACTTCTATGACTTTTATAGCACAATTTCAATAGCAACAAATTTTAAATTAAAAGAGAAACTAATAAAATTACACATTTTGTTGTACTAAAATTCACACCTTGCGTGAGTCTACTTAATATCGATTGTGCGTAAATGTATGGATTGTGTAAATTTTAAATACAAGGGTACGAAATCAATCCCTTGCAGTGGCGGAGCCACATGTAGCTGAGGGGCCGCAATTAATTTTGAGAAAATTATGTTTTAAGTTTACAAAGTTTAGAAGATTTCAAAATTGTTTCTTATTTGTCTCCTCTAAAATTTTTAGAGTTTTTTTCCCCTATCTTACATTGTCCCTCTAAATAATTGGAAGTTAATAATCATTGCCCTTTTCAAAGAGTGTTAGACCTACCAAAGGTCATAGATTTTAAAATCTAAATCGTGCTTAACATAGATATTAAATCACCTTTGAATTTTAAGAGTGTTAGACCTATTAAAAATTAAATTTTAACCACTATTTAGATTTTAAAACATATTTAATAGAAAAAAATGAATTTTTAAAATAGACATGTTTATTGATTTCAAATTCTGCTATTACTACAACTCTTGTGATATCGGAGTTCGATTCCCTTAAGTTCAGGGTCCCATCTCCGCCATGATCCCTTATACCAAGTTTCGAAAATGTACCCTTTGAACTTACAAGCTGAATTTGCAAAAGGACTTGCCGGCTAATTACCCATTTCAATCATTAACTAATTACCCATATAAAGGTGACTGAGTTGTTCGTATTCTCATTCATTTGAGACTTTGCCTATACTGCTCAGTAGTCAATTTGCACGACTATTGCACAAAAGGCACTATGGCTTCTCTCTTGCAATTCGTCCATATTTTGTCTACACCTCTTGTCATCTTCACCTCCTCTGCAGCATCAAATCCGAGACCCCAGGTCAGTGTGCATTAACGTATTCTTGACATTTGATGGCTAAGTTCCACAACACAAATTCCATTTGCATGGCTTTGATTTAATCATGAATACCAGTTTTGTTTGGAAGCTTACTAACTCGTTTCAATTGTAAAATAAATCCTAATTGTTCAAATTCAATGCACATTTTTGTTGGACCTAAGGGCCTCAAACCTCAGCTTTTCAGACTCATTAAATAAAACTTATTCTTTTGGCAGCCGTGCGTGGTCTATATGGGGAGTTCTTCAAATTACAATAAATTGGATTCGGATGCAGCAAAGTTGTCTCATTTGTAATCGTTGTCCTCCATTATTCCAAGGTAATATCTTCCAATATTCATCCTTCTTGTTGCTGACTATTCTTGATCTCATACAATGGCGAAAATTAAATCCAACTATGCTTTTATCTCACTCGAAAGTTGTTATCTTTTTTTTTTTTGTCGAAACGTTAGATGATTTTATAGATAATAAAACTATACAGATTCAAGTAAAGACTTGAAAGAACATTACAATCAGTGTATCCTAACACTGAGGAATCCAAAATTCCTGGTCCTCTATAAATTCCAGCGCTTGCACGCTAATCCAGTGACTAATATGGTTACTATACCAATTTACTAAACAAAATGAGCACATGTGGAACAAGGACTGAAGGCTGTAGATATCCTCCATCAGAGTGGCCATTCGCATATCCTGAGATTTCCTTTGCTGAATGAGATTGTACGTTAGCTTGTTCTGGATTTGCACTTCAATCCTTTCCATTTTTTGGACAGCAGCTTTACACAGCAGTAGTTTGATGGCTGTTAGTTCGTCCAAAACTTGGTGACCAGAGCTTCTTTCTTGTAGAGTCCAACATCGCATCATGTTTTGATTGTCCCTGGAGACAGTGACGCCTATTCCCACTTGAGGCGTGTCTTTACTCTTTTCTGTTGCAAACCTTAATCTCAGTATGTCTTCCATTTCTTCCTGGTGCTGGGGGGATTCCACCTGTTCCCTTGTTCCTTCTGTACTCGTGCTTGAAGTCTTTGTCGATGCCTCTTCATATTCCAACCATTCCTCCTGAGCTATCTGTATTGTTCTCATAGGGGGGTACTGCTTGGCATTGAACTCCTTTGCATTCCCACATTTCCAGATTTGCCACAGGATGTTCGCTGTTAGGGAGATGTGTTTGTTTCCCTCACTTCTCGTGGTAGCTTCCAGCATTGTATCCCACCACCTACTAAAGCAACCATGCTGGTCTAGTAATCCTTCCCACTGAATAGGTGACATTTTCCACACTAATTTGACCTGGTTGCAATCAAGCAGAGCATGCTCAATCATCTCTCCTTGCTCACCACAAATTCTGCATATTGGATCACCTTGTTTGGTTCTATCATAGATGAGTTGTCTTACTGGTAATACCTGGTTCAGGCATTTTCACAAGAAAATCTTCACGTTATGTTTGATGTTCAGTTTCCACAGATGCTTCCAGCATTTTTTCCTGTTCGAGCTCCAGCTTGTACCAGTTACCTCCGTGGCTACCTGCTCTCGTTCCATCTGGCCTTCAGATTGTACTCTATAAGCTGATCTCACTGTGTAATTCCCATTTGAACTATGAATCCAGTAATTGCTGTCCTCTCTATTGGTTAGGCTTATGGGGATGCTTAGAATGCACTCTGCCTCCTTGGAGCTAAAGTTTCTGAATATCAGATTTTTGTTCCATCTATTCTGTATGATCAGCTCCTCTACTTTAAGCAAATTACATCCCTGTGGTTTCTGTGATGTAACCTTTCCTTGATGGTTATCTGGCATCCAGCTATCCTCCCATATATAGGTACTCTTCCCATTGCCTATCCTTCTCCTGGTTCCTAGCTCTACCAGGTGCCTTGCTCCCATCAGACCCTTCCAAATCCAGGATGCGTTCCCAGCTACTTTGCACTTAAGAAGCAATTGTTTGGGATGGTATTTGTCCTTAAGCACTTTACTAACCAGCAGATTTGGTTGTGTGATTAGCCTTCAAACTTGCTTTCCCAATAGAGCTGTATTGAATGCCTCTAGATCTAGAAATCCCAAACCTCCATCCTTTCTGTCCAGTGACATTTTATCCCAAGATCTCCAATGCATCTTGTTCCTTCCATTTGCTTCTCCCCACCAATAGTTTGCCATCACAGCATTAACCTCTTTGCATATCTTCTTTGGCATCTTGAAGCATGACATCGTGTACGTTGGCATTGCCATTGCAACAGATTTGAGCATAACCTCTTTGCCTGCTGCACTTAACAACTTGTTTTTCCATTTCTTCAATCGCTGCTGGATATTGTCTCTAATATAGCCAAAAAGTTGTTGTTTCGATCCTGTGACCACCATTGGGAGTCCCAAGTACTTGCCTTGGTTGACCTACTGGATATTTCCAAGTGCTTGGCATACTTCCATCTTGGCTTCCTGTTCCAGATTTGTACTGAAGATGACTGAAGATTTTTCTAGGTTGATCAGCTGGCCAATGCCTCTTTCGTACACCTGGAGTATCCTCCTCAGCTCTGATGCATTTTGATAGTCAGCTTTGCAAAATATCAAGGAATCATCTACAAAAAAAAAGTGAGTTAGTCGAGGCCCTTGTCTACTGATCCGCATGCCTTCAATTCTTCTTTCAGTTGCTGCCTTCTGGAGGAGATTAGTGAAGCCTTCAGAGCAAAGCAGGAATAGATAGGGTGACAGTGGGTCGCCCTGCCTAATTCCCCTCTGTGGTATCACATATTCCTTCACCTCTCCATTGATCATGAAAGAGTAGGAAACCGAAGAAATGCATTTCATTATCCAGCTCCTCCATTTGTCATTGAATCCCATCTTCTGCATCACCACTGCCAGGAATCCCCATTCTACTCTGTCATAAGCTTTTGACATGTCTAATTTCATAGCCATAAAACCCTCTTTCCCAAGTCTTTTGTTTTTGAGATAATGTAGAAACTCATGGGAAATCATAATGTTATCTAAAATTTGCCTGCCAGGGATAAAAGCTGATTGATTTTTACTAATGCAGTAGTGAAGGACTGGTTTCAATCTGTTAGCTAAGATCTTCGCTATGATTTTATACACAGTAGTGCACAAGCTGATGGGCCTATAGTGCTTTAGAGATGTGGGAATCATGGCTTTGGGAATGAGAGAAATAATAGTGTGATTGGCTGACTTAATGAGATGACCCGTGTGAAAGAAGGTTTGAATAGCTCCAACCAAATCTTTTTTGATTATGTTCCAAAATTTCTGAAAAAATATTGGAGGCATTCCATCTATACCTGGGGCTTTGTCTGGGCTCATGGAGAAGAGGGCAGATCTGATTTCCTCCTCTCCCACAGGTTTGGTCAATTTTGCATTCACTCTCTCAGAAATTGTGTGTGCTATACCATCCAAAACTTCTTCCATTTCCCTTGGTTCTGATGTTGTGAAGAGTTGCCTATAGTAGTCAGCAATTTCCGCACCTAGCTCTTCCTCACTTTTAGTCCAAGTGCCATCCTCTCTTTGTATTTCCATCATTCTATTCCTTCTCCTTCTCCCCTCCACACTGGCATGAAAGAAACTGGTGTTCTTATCACCTGCTTTCAACCATTGCAGCCTAGCTTTCTGACTCCAGTAGACTTCCTCTTCTCTATAGGCCTCTTTCAATTTCTTTTTTAGACCATTTCTAATATCCTTCTTGTTCTCCAAATCCCTTGTTTTCAGCTCCTGCAATTGACTCTTGAGCACTTCAATATCCGTCCTCGCATTGCCTTGTACTTTGTTTTTCCATTGCAACAGTTTCACCCTACACCTCTTCACTTTCTTGATTACTCTAAACATCCGTGTGCCTTCATCTTCTTGATCCCAAGCCTGTTTGATAATATCATTGATCTCTGGATTTTGGAGCCACCTTTTATCAAAATAGAACCTTTTCTTTCTCCTATTCTGACCTGGCTTGGTATCAAAGATTAGCATACTATGGTCAGAAGCAAAAGTGTCCTGGTGTTTACAGATGACCTCTCAAAAGTTTGGAGCCAAGAGTAGCTACACAATCCTCTATCCAGCCTTTGTTTCACTTCCCCAGCTCCCTCCCAATTGTTACACCAAGTCCATGGATGTCCCTCAAATCCCACATCCATCAGTTGGTTATCGTTAATGAAATCCTTAAAAGCCTTAAAACTGCCCTCCTCCCTCCAGTTGCCACCCCATTTCTCCTCATTTGACACTATATCATTGAAATCACCTGCTATTAGCCACTTGTCCCCCAACAATCCTTTCCTCGCCTGAAGCACTTTCCATTGCTGCTTCCTTACTTGATCCTCACTATTAGCATAGACTCCTATAAACCACCAATCACACTTACCTTCCTTGTCCTCAATCTGAGCTTCAATAGTGAAAGCAGTCTTGATCACTTGTTTTATCCGTATTTCCTCCTTCCATAGCAGAGTCATGCCTCCTGCCTTGTGCATAGCCTCTACAAAAATAGCTTCCTCAAACTGCAGTATATTTTTTTACTTTTTCCATATATTTACTTCTATTTTTGGTCTCACATAAGAACACTATATCTGGAGAGGAGAGGTTCTTCACCTCTCTCAACTGGGGAATTGTCAAGGGACTCCCCACACCTTGACAATTCCACACCAGTACCCTCATTTAAACATTGGGGTCCTTAAAGGGTTGGACCCCTCTCCCTTTTCTCCTGGCTTTGATCCGTTGTTTCCCACTCCCACCTTCTTTCTCTTTCCTTCCAGTATTAATTCCTCATCAATGTCCATGTCAAGTTCCCCCTGAGTTCCTTTCCTTTTCCCATACTTCCTTTCCCTCAAGGTATTAGAACTCAACTCCTGCAGTGATTGTCTTTGTTTCTTAGGCGACCTTAACACTCTCAAGATTCTTCTAGCCTGCTTCACCAGTGCCTCTTTCACCTTAGGCCCTTCCAATGTTACCATGCTTTCATCATCCCATACTGGTGTATTTTCCTTATTGCTTTCAGGCCATGGTGTTTGGACTGTTGCTGTTGCTTGTTCCTCCTCCAGCATTAGACAGTCACCACTTGATTCCCTAATACCTTTGCCATCTTCCTGTCCTAGTCCATCAGTTACCATCGTGCTTTGAGGACAAACCTCCACATTCACTACTTCATCCCCTTTGTTCAAGCTCCTTATGTCCTGGTCAGTTTTACTAACTGACTCTGAAAGCTTACCTAGTATTAGTTCCCCACGATCCCTATAGTCACCTTCCTGTGCCACCTGAACCGTCCTATCACCCGTTATTCTACCTTCCTCCACAATATCCTCTTTGATTTTACCCATAGAGCCATTCTCTTTTTGTGAACCTACCCCTGTCTCCTGATCTTCAGGCTTCCTTTGCTCCTTCCATTCCCCACCCTGGAGCCTCCAATGGTGTTTTCGAGGGTTGAACACCATGCTAGCCTGATTAATCTAAGGTTGTTTCCTTGTAATGCCAGCTCGCAACCATGGACCAAACTGGTTATCCTTTTTCCCTTCCCCAATATTTCCTTGCCTCATACACGTCCTTTCACTATGTCCTATGATTCCACAATTATAGCAAAAGTCCGGACACCTCTCGTATTTAAAACACCTCTCGAAAGTTGTTATCAACTGCACATAATTTTACATACATACTTTTCTTCAAAGAAGAGAGAGACAGACTTTCTATACGACACTCGTATCAACACTCTTTTAGTGGATTTTCAGCAATGCTTAGCGAGGATGAAACTTCTATATTGTTGGGTATTTTTTGCCCTCTCTCCTTCCCTGCCCCATCCCCGGAAAAGAGGCGTATAAATAACGATATTGTTGAAATATTAGAAGACAAGAAATTACACGATTTTGAGCTTTACAACTTGTCCACCGGCTTTTCTTTTCCTGGTAACCCTTTTTTCAAGCCCCTCAGGAAAGTCGAATATTTGAACTATTTGTTGGAAATTTTAGATAAAGTATGAGATCAAATTACCCGACTGAGTATAATAATTAACCACAAAAGATTAGTTTGGTAAACCACTAACTGAATTATCTTTAACCGATCAAAGAGTTAAAACTTTCACCATCATTCACCACTTGTCACTCGTAAGTAGTAACTACTAGTATTCTGACAAAGGGTGAGTGGTTATTTCGGGTAATAATTTTCTAATTAAGTAGTTACCGATATTTTTATTCACACCCTTAAGTTTCCCACTATCATATTTATAACCAAATTTTGTTCTTGAGAGTGCATGCATAAATATGCCTTACAGTGCTCGTGATAATGAATCCCATTCTGTTTATGGAGTTGCCCGGTAAATGTTATACTAGTATTAAAGGCCAAGAAGATGCTTAGTGCAGTTTATCATGACGTGATGAAGGATATTTAGTCAATTAGGAGGAAGGGAATTTAATAAACCAGGAGTTAATTACAGTTTTTCTCAGTTTTGTCAATGTTTGTGATATTATTTTGGCAGTTAATCCTCTTTCTATTTTAGGCAATATTTTGCAAAACTAACCTTCTTTTTTTCTAGCAAATCCTGTAGATCGATGAGGAGGAGGACATGCCAGCCTCAATTTTATTAATAAGATATTTTTCATTTCCTTATTTATTATTTTATTTATACTTTCTTCTTGTGAAATTTGGTTATAATCTACCATATATGGTATTATACTTGCATGGTTGTTATCTAATGACTAATTGAAAAACAGCTCACTCAAAGGTGGTAAGCGTATTCTAAAACTCCATACGACACGTTCTTGGGATTTCTTGGAACAACAGTCCAAAATCAGATCGAACTATATATCATCTTGATCAGATATCAAGTGAAATTATTGTTGGAATCATAGACACATGCAGGTATAAATATATATATATCTATTTCTTCATTCTAAAATCATGCATCTTCATGCCTGATGACAACTTTTTGCTTTCTATTTAGCTCGTCTGAAATCAGAAAGAGAAAATGAAGCTTTTAAAATGGTAAAAACTTGAAAAAAAGGAAGAAAAGAAAAACCTTGATCGAAATTAACCTCTAACTCGTTAGTATGAAGCTTTTAATTTTCAAAATTAAAGGAAATGAAGTACAGGATTTGTATGACGATGGCCCCTTGAAAAATTGTACACTAATTAAGACAATTATGAGGTGTTTACAAAAGTGCGAAACAGTTAGAAGGAAAGTTGGTTTAGTTTAGACTCTTTATTAATTAGAGGAAAAGTAGACCACAAGTCTTGGGCTTTGGCCTTTGGGTTTATTTTTTAATTTATTTGATGTTTTTATGTAGCTCAAATACAGTCCAAATTACAGGGATAGGCTTAGGGATGGCAACAGGGCGGGGTTGGGGCGGGAGACACCTCCCCCATCCCCTGCCCCACTGCCTACAAACTCCCCCCGCCCCCGCCCCCGCCCCATCCCCTGTCCCCCACTCCCCCCGCCCCGTCCCCGCCCCGCTCCGCTTTCCCTGCGGGTGCCCCTGTGGGGCTAATAAAAATTTGTTATATAATTTTATTATGGTTAAATTTTAACAAATAATCAAGTACTAAAATATCAACACATCATCAAATTATTATTCATTGTAATTTTACAATTGAAACTTATAAAAACAATCAAATAAAAATTATTTGAATACAATCCAATATGATGAAATAAATATAATTAAAGTAGTCAAGTTTTCACGTTTTGCACAAATACAATCACTAATTCATTATTGTGCTTGTGCTTTTTTTAAGAAAAAAAATGTTATTGTATTAAGTTTAATTAGGGATTTAGTATAAATGTATTAGTAAATTTAGTAGAACCAATTAATAATTTGTATTAGTACACATATATAATTATTAGTATAATTAATAATATCAATTATATTATATACACTAATAGACATTATATAATACATATAACTAATAATATCATTATCATAAGTTTATAACTAATTAAATTATATATTATATATATAATTATATACATATATTTTATATATTTATTTTTTTAAAGCGGGTGGCGGGGCGGGGGTACACTCCCCCGCCCCGTTTCTAAGCGGGGGGGAAAAAAATTCCCCCCGCCCCCACCCCAACCCCTCCCCATTAGCCCCCCACGGGGCAGGTGACCGCGCCATTACCATCCCTAGATAGGCTGCAAAACATTGCATGATTGCAATCATATTCCCTTAGGATGTGAGTCATGTGACATCCTAAATTCTAACTTCCCTACCCCTCCCGCTTCTGAAATCCAACTCCTCCCCTACTTAAAAAAAAGATTTAAAGAAAAGGAAAAGATGCAATCAACGGTTAACATAATTTTGTTATTATCATTTCGGTATTTTAAGAGTTGCACCATTGGTCCTTTATATTTTTAATTTATGCTTTTACTCGATCGGTCACATTCAAAATGATAAATTCAGCAAATTTTATGTTAAATTTGGAGTTTGGCATGAAAGGCATGCACACTCTATGAGTTAATGAACTGAGGTGTAAGACACTATTTTTCTTCTAAGAAAATGACATATTCCCATCCAAATGCAAGTTTCCAAAAGTTGAACAGACAAATAGTAGTATGTGGTACGTATACTCCTTTCTTTTTGTGGAAATTTTTTTTTTTTTTTTTTGTCTATTGTTTCCCCCAATTTATGGTAACCTTTTGAGGTACAGAGTGCTCCAACATTAATATTTTATTTTTCGACATGTAACTTATTTTTACTGTTTGTTAGATAAAATTTTGTTTGAAATTGGTAACTCGATCTGTAAAATACACAATCTAGATGTACTTTTGTTTACTTTGTTAAGAAGTAAAAGGAGAAAAATTAGGTCATATATATCCTCAAAACGAAACTACAAAATTTACATCAATTTGTATATTGTCGACATAATTTGTGTAAAATCTTTATCTTGGAAATGAATCTTTCTGTCTGATTGTGTAATTTCAGGTATATATATGGCCAGAGTTGCCCAGTTTCAGCGACAGGGGTGTTGGCAAGATCCCGTCAAGGTGGAAAGGAGAATGCATGGAAGGACCTAATTTTAAGAAGTCCAACTGTAATAGGTAGCTAGTGATCTTGTTTCCCAAAAGTAATTAAGACTGGTTTTGCATTCAAAATTTTGGTTCATTATTTTATTTTCCCTTTTTGGTCCATGGGTAAATAATTGCAATAGCCCCTAAACTATCAGCAGTGTTGCCAATTAGATCCCCCAATTTTAAAATTGTCCACTACATTTTGAACTTTTCACTTTGGTTTTAGGTGGTCAAAATTACCAAATCTAAGTAGGATAATTTTCATTTTGCCCCAATATGGTTAAGTTTATGCTAGTTAATTAGCACTCTCCCCCGTCGAAAAATAAGGCAAACTTTTGCACTCAAGTGATTTTGGATGGCTTTTTGCAGGAAAAGGATGAAGTGTAGCTTTTGCCAATCTTTATTCAAGGTTATATTGTGTTCCAGTATGTTGGAAAGAATATAAATCCCGTTATTATGTGTTGATCAAATTAATTAAATTCTACTGACAAGTTTTCTGTCAATAAGGAGTAAAGCTATAATCTTTATCTGCCTAATAAAATAAACAAATAAAGAAGGAAAGACATAACAGCACACTGGAATGTGTGGTTGGGAATTGAATGCATCTTCTTGTTATTACTTTCCATCAAAAGTATATACATACCATGATCAACAATCTTCTTTGCACACATGTATTAAACTGATAAAAAAGAAAAATATTTTTTATTTATTTTTCATAAAAATTCACCTTATTCATTTTTAGTTTAATGCGCACTTTTATCTTCTTTTTCCTTTCTATTAAACTTTAATGAGATTATACAAATAATGACAATGATAGAAATTAAGAAAATATTTTCTTTAACAGAATCCTTAGAAAATTTTCTTGTCCATGTTGGAATTAATGTTTCTCTACTCTTTTTTGTTTCTTCTTATCATTAGACTTTGATGCGAGTAACAACAATACAAAAAATCAGTAAACTTTTGTAAACACAAAGTGTTATTAAATTTTGTTTTGTTTTACCCTCCCTCCCCTCCCCACACTCTTTCCATCCCCAATTGCCAAGCTTAGAAAGTATTATTAAACTCTGTATTCGGCAAAGTAATTTCATCATCCTTTTAGTTTATATAACTTGACAAAAGGATTGTATTCATATTTTCTTCATTCAAATATATACATACATACATACATACCTATATATATAGGGATAATATCAGAAACCTCCCCTTAGGTTTCTCTTAATATCACCTGATACTCCTAAGGTTTCAAAAATATCACTTACTTCCCTTACTTTAGTTATTTGTGTAACAAAATTTTTAAAAACCCTAAACTACCCTTTCACTTACTAAATAAAAATGTTCCTAAGTCACTTTGTTCACTTCAAGAAAACCATCACTTCAAAAGCAATCTCTTGTAGTACTACTATATCACAATGCTCTACCCCATAAAAATATAAATTTGAAAAATAAAAATGATATTTGAAAAGAAATACGTTTGTATCAATTTAATTCAATATGCTCAAAATCGATTTCTTATGAATTTACATTTTTTCCACCATCTTCTTAACCCTTGCTCAAACCATTAAATTATACCAATTATTATAAAAATTAACTCAAAATAAGCAAATAAATAGTACCCCCACTTTATCACAATCACAAAAAGTAAAAGATAAATAAAATTTAATTTATTATAATTTATAATATAATATTACATATTCATCCAAAAATATATGAGTAAGAGAGAATGGTGGAGAAAAGGGAAAAAGAAGAAAGTGACTTCCATTTCTTTTTTTTAAAAAAAATTTTTGAGCTTAATTTATTTAATATGTTGTAAATTATGTGTTAAGTGAGGGTTCATATAGTCTTTTGACAATTATTAGGGGAGGTAAGTGATATTTCTAAAACCTCAAGGGTACTAAGTGATATTAAGAGAAACCTCAAGGGAGGTTTCTGATATTATCCCATATATATATATATAGCCAAAACAATTAAAAATAGATAATATGCCTTATATTTAAACGTAAAGTATGAGTATAGACTTTAGTCAAATCTTAAGGGGGGAGTGAAAGTTCTTGTGCCCGGCTCTAGCATGAGAATTTAGAACCAATTTACAAGACTAAAGACAAAATAGCACTGTAAATTACTCATTACTCCCTTATTTTTGTATAATACCACATGGCTCTTTGGTGTTTTAAAATATTCACATAATCTCGCTATGATTTTATGTAAAATAGAAAATAGATGGAAAGCATATCTGGTTATGGTGATTGGTCGAGACACGCTCCAAAAGTGCGTGTGATGACATTAAAATATCCACTAAACCCACCTATCATTTTAAATAAATATTCACTTAACCCATTTGTAGTTTTATATTAATCCACATATTATCCTGTTGAATCCCCCTATAGTTTGAAACAAAGAGGTTAAACTTCCTTTTAAGTAATTGTTTTTTCTTTTTTTTTTTTTAAGTGGGAGGTCTAAAATTAGCGCTTAAGTTAGGGTAATACGAGCATTTTAATTAATGCTGTTTTGTAGACTATTTCCATCAAATTTTCACTTTATATAGAACTACAAAGGTTATGTGAATAATTAAAAACTTTGAAGGAATATTGGTTAGAGGCTTATAGCAAGTGATAAAACCAATTCTAGCTGGCTTTTGTTACCCTGAATTTGGGATCTAATTGGTGTTGAAGGTGCAATTGGCTATAGGGTCATATCATTCTTGTAATCTAACTTCTGGTCATCACACATGTTTTAGGAAAATAATAGGCGCCAGATTCTATGACGATTTTGATCTTTCTACCAATAAACCAAATAAGCGTCAAGGCTCACCAAGAGATGCAGTAGCTGGAGCAGCATGCAGTTGCTAATGCCAGTTATTATGGCCTTGCAAGGGGCAAAGCAAGGGGTGGAGTACCCTCTGCTAGAATAGCTGCATACAAGGCCTGCTCAACAGATGGTTGTAGCGGTTCCACCATCCTCAAAGCAATCGAAGATGCCCTCAGTGATGGGGTGGACATCATATCAATTTCGGTCGGTCAGAGTTCAGTTTTTCAGCCTGATTTTCTGAGTGATCCAATAGCCATTGGAGCTTTCCATGCTGCAGAGAAAGGAGTAATGGTCATATGCTCAGCTGGAAATGAAGGGCCTGAACCTTATACCGTTGTTAATTCAGCACCATGGCTGTTCACTGTGGCAGCATCTACTGTCGACCGTGATTTGCAGTCCATTGTGATTCTTGGAAACAAAAGATCCTATCATTTATATATAAATTAAGAAATTTGTGCTGTCTTTTCTTTTTTCCTAATAGGGAAGGGATGGAATTTAAATTGCGAGAAGGGGGAAGAGGGATTAGGATGTAGGATCTCTAAATCCTGAGATCTCATTCTTAGCTACTCGATTAAGGTTCAAATAAAGACTATACCACATCAATTAGGAGTATAATTCACTTCGTGTTTAATGTTATGTTTGTCATACTATCAGTCGATCTGGAATGGTTTCTTCGTTATTTCATAAACCGAGTCTATAATTAATGTCCAGGAAAATCTCAAATTTTGGTTTATTTACTAGACCCATAAATCAAGCATCTAATGTCTAGGACATTGCGGCCTATTCAATAACTTTTGAATATAAATTACAAGTCCAAAATGCTTAAATGAAGTTATTAATTACTTGTTTACTTTGTTTCTTTTTGTTTACTTGTTTACTTTGAATTTTAACAATTAACCAATATTTGTTTCTTTTTGTTTACTAGTTTACTTTGAATTTTAACAATTAACCAATATGTGATGCAATATGCTACAAATATTATATTTGAAGGATTTTTCTATCCAGTGTTGAGGACACTTGTTAATTAGTACACTTAGATTATTCTAACTTATCAATTTAATGCATCACATTGACATTTATTACAATCCAGCATTTAAACACTTCTCTAAATTAGTTTCACTTTTAAAAAAAATCAACACTTGAGACCTCTCTTAAAGGTTGGACTTCCACCGAGTTTAGCAATTTACTCATTTTAAAGGTTTTTGTTTTATACTGTTTAATTTCGTATCTGGAAATACTAAGATAAGATTTGGTTATTTGTCATCGTGTTTAGACTAAAGTATCACATTGGAATTTGACACCATTAAATTATATTGATTGTGCCTGTGAATGTATTTGGCTGCTGCAACGCATGTTGTGTATATGACTATATGCTTATAGATTTGCAATTGAGTCTGCTTTTTTCACAAAATCTAGAATTTCATCTTTGTTGTTCCAAACAATGTAAAATAGGGGACTGCAATTAATTTCTCGCCCCTCAAGTACTCATCAAAAGCTTATCCTCTTGCATTTGGAGAAAATGTTGCAGCTCCTTTTGTCTCTCCATCAGATGCAAAGTAATCCATGGTTTTCTAATACAACTTTTCTATTTGTACGTCCATCGGATGACATGTTGACTTTTAAAAAAAAAAAAAAAAATTTCCGGTGAGGATGGGTGGAACTTTAGAAGCAAAGAAGGGGATTTGAATCTGTATGAATGTTGACTTCTTAAAATGCTTAAACATAAATAAGACCAAAATTGCCAAGGAACAACTAAAGTTCGAATTAGACCATTGTTGAACTTTTTTCTTTTTCCTTTTTTGGAAGAGCAGCGGTTGAAAACTGTGTGAAAAACAAGTACAATTAATGTGAGTGGGGACTTTTTGATGAGTCTGTACGCTGGCTGCGTTAGGAATTATATAACTAGAATAGAACTTAATTATCCCTGGCACTCTTTTGCTTTCATTTTTTTGTCTTAATAAAGCAATTTTTGGTGCATTTAGGCCCTTAACTTTTATGGACAAATTATCCCTAGCAATTAAGCTTCCCTCTGTTTGAACTTGTTTATCTTGTCATTTTGTCTTAATGAACTAAAATGGAATTGTTAGTATAATCAAGAGAAGAAACATTATACAGTTAGTTATCTCTCCTGGTTTAAGTACTTGTAATTAAAGCTATTCAACTTTTCTTTTAGGGAGAATGTTGTTTTTCTCCCCACTATTTGGCCTGCATGCGAAACTGGTCCCTATTGTTGAATGATCAACTTAATTTGCATATAGTATTATAATTTCATTCTAAAATCCTCAACATCAATATTTGGAATTTATGGGATTATAATGATTAAAAAATACTAGGGACTAAATAAAGGTGTACAGTTAAAAACTGTTAACTAATGGAAATTCGACTATGAGAGTTAGGAAATGTTGAATTTTCATCAATTGTCATAAATCTATCTAAACTTAGAAACCATATTCGACTTGATTGAAACATTAGGAACTAATATAATACACAGGCAGACCAAATATTAGAATTAAATCTGCATTTCTCCGTTTCTTTTAGCAAAGACAAGAAGAGTTTATGGGTACGATAATCCATCACTACATAGCCAAACTTGTGTGAATTCATGCAAAAGTTTGTTTCTCTTCTTCCAACTCATGTAATTGTTTAATATACGAATAATAGTAAAAGTGTATCTCCTGAATTGTTCTGGATTGCAACTGTATATGTCTGCACTTCTCGTACAACACTTTTAGTTTAACTGTTACATAGTGGGTCAAACCCAATTAAACCAGACCCATCATTATTTCCACGAGTCTTAATCTAATTTTTTTTTCAAACTAATCACACCTAACCACCAATTGGCTGGATGGTGTTGGTTTGTGGGTCCCCCTTAGACTGACTTTAGGGTCCGATTTGGCGTTGACTCCTGAGTGTTTCTAACCTAATTGTGTGTGTTACTTCTTCTGTCTATGGAAAAAAAAAAAAAAAAAAATCACACCTAACCACACAGAGACCCTCTAAGAGTTCTTTATGGATCAGAGTAGAGTTTTGTTTTGAATAATTCAGATTTAAAATCCAAACCTACATAGACCCATGCACACATATTTTAACTATTAATTAAAAAAAGTAGTGCAACTACGTATTGTAATCTCTATTTTTGAGTAAGTTATTTATCACTTTTGCTTTTCTAATCATGATTAACCGGCCATTAATTGTGATAATCTTAAGGTGTTAAGTGTGCAATGAGAATTGGAATTTAACACTAGTTCAAGAAAGTGCTAAACTTAAGGAGTACACTCACGAGAGTAGAGGAGCGCCTTTGTTACTTTAATGACTTATTTCATATAATTTTATAGAAAAAATGAGTTTGGAAGTTAATTTCATAACCATGAGAATAGTTATAATTTAGTTACAAGTATAATTGATTTACTATGAGAGTAGGTTTCACATACATTAAGAAATTACGCCATAATTAGCTAAGATAATAATATTCAATTAACCAGTAATTTCATTTGCAAGAATAGTGAGGAATTCCATCTCTCCAAGAGTTTTCTATTGTTATTTTTATTACTTTTATCTCATGTTTATAGTGTAAATTTAATTTCTTACATTTATGATAGTCTAAATAATGAAGGAGTTCAAAAACCATTGGTAATTGACAATCTTTCCTGTGGGTTCGACTCTTAATACCTTATACTCAATTTCAGCCTGTATAGTTGCAGAAAATCGTGTATGGGGTATTTAAAATTTTATAAATATAAAATTTGACTGTGGAATGAGTTTAATTGTTATATACATATTCCACGCTCGTCAATTAAATATCTTAACATACTTCTATGTTTGAAGCCATAAAGGAAATTGACCTATTTGCTAGAATATATGCGAATTCCTTGAAGTTGAAATGAAGGAATCCATTCCAAGTCCACACTCAAAATGAGGAAGTTCAAAGAGGTGTATAGAAATTTCAATTCAAGTTTTTCAAAGTGGTATTCAGAAAGAACGCCAGTTTATGAATTAGAAGAAATATCTAAAAGACTAGCTTGCTCAGTTTCCCAAGAGTTGAAGGTACTTTGCCAAACAAGTATTATGAGAAAGATCTAGGCTCTTAAGCTTCATAAGTGCCCCAGACTTGACAGAATTAAACCTTCCAACTAATTTGAAGCAAGGTTGATCTCGCTAAGTTGTCCAAGATAGCCTATTTCACAACGTATTCTACCATGAATTTTGCTGCCTCGCAGATTAAGTACAATAAGAGAAGTCCAGTCCCATCGCGAAAAGGAAGCAAGCCACTGAATTAATTTCCTTCCAGATTCATATATATGAATTAGGCCAGCCTCAGTGTATAATGAAGTTGGCAGTGAAGAACTAAAATTGTTCCCAGAAAGATCGATAAAAGTAAAGAGGTCGATTTTCTAACACGTCAGGAATTTGAACGTCCAGACCAAGTGTCACAAGGTTGCTCAGATTAAACAACCAGAGGGGAAATGTAGAATAAAGAATGTTTACACCAATATCAAGAAAGATATGTTAGATTAACATGGTAAAGAGAAAGGGAAGGGTATCATGTCCACACGTTCTCAAATTCAATTATGCCAAAGAAGGGAGCATGTTAACTGAGCATAACCAATCTTGACTCTCTTTTATGTGCACCCCAAATAAGTCCAAAGTTCTCAACGGATAAAGTTGGGCAAAACATCGAAGACTATTTATGGCTAGAGAACTATTGAATGCTATTGTTTAGGTTGCATAACCAAGATGAAGATTCTCCAAGTTGGAAAGGTTTGGAATTTCTCCACCAAAGACTGCACTAGAGAGGGTTGAGGTATCTTAAGTTTTGAAGGATCCAATAAAAGTTGGAATTTCAATTAGGAAAAATCATTCAAAACGTCCCTCACATTTTATAAAATAATTTTTTTCGTCCCTCATTTTTAAAAGTATAATTTTAATTCCCTTAGAAAGTTACATTGATCAAATTTAATTCCTATCTAGGTTTTCGACTAATTTTTTGCCCAAATCCATCATGTGATCATTTTTTAGGGGCAAAATTATCGAATCACATTTCACATAATTTGACCCATAGCCTCTAGCATTTTCTAAAATGAATTTTTTCATCCCTTACATTTGTCAAAATTAATTCTTGCGCCCCTCAAATTTCATAAAATGAAAATTTTCATCCCTCATTCATCATGGATAAAATTATATTTTTCTTATTTTTGAAAACCCATGTCTATATCTATTTGATTTAACCTGAACAATACAAATACACATAGAATATATCTCTATTTGA
Organism: Coffea arabica; assembly: GCF_036785885.1. Lineage (NCBI taxonomy): Eukaryota > Viridiplantae > Streptophyta > Magnoliopsida > Gentianales > Rubiaceae > Coffea > Coffea arabica. The sequence goes on from NC_092330.1 coordinate 29,543,039, forward strand.
TTCACCCGAACAAGCTATTTGTAGTTGTTAGTAAAATCAAAGACAAATATATTACATGCTACTCATACTGACCCCACCTCTCTCTAGGGTGCACCTCAGGGTTTAGCGAACCGCCTATTCAGCTCTCGGTAGAACTCACTCATTCACTTCAAGAAAACAAGTTATAATTTCGAAAGGAAATGAACAACAGTTCCAAATTTAGAATGTACATTTATGCTCAAGTCTATCTCAAATATTCATACATTCCCCAAAATACAACAAAAGATTTAAGATCCAGATGACTTCCAATTCTAATCAAGCACTAGCGCGAGTACAATTCACAAAAATTAAAAACTAATGACGCTAGCCTGTACCAGCCTCACGCCCACGCTCGTACCCCCTGTAAGGAAAACAAAATTAATAGGGTGAGTCAAAACTCAGTGAGGTTCCAAAACTTCATGCAAACCCAAGTAACGAATTAACCGTTGTATAAAACTTGAAATTTTAAGTTAGCGAGCATAGGAGTTCATAAAAATGAGCAATAACACTTCAAATAACAAATCATTAGATATCCAACAATTTCAGGTAAAAGGATACAGTAACTTTTGCGAGTTAACTCCGCCATAGCTTCACCAAGTGGCAGTTGACACTCCGTCAACTTTCAAGTAGAGTAACCAGTCCAGTAGATCACCACTTAACTCCAAACTCCATCCATCAATCAACCCCCTACTAGGTCCGATCTTCAAATTAACTCCAAATTAATAGTGATAGTAATACTCGAGTATACCAAATCCAGTGGACCATATCCAAAGGATTACACAATATATAGTACCTATGGTTCGCCAGTCTCCTCGATCAAGCCCTTACTGGCTCGATTCAACTGACTAACCAATAGAGTTAGGATCTCAGGCAGTATTCAAGTCATGCACATATATATATATATATATATATATATATATATATATATATATCAAACCATTTGTAACCAATGCACAGTAATAAGTCACATTAAGGCAAGTGCGATAAAGTACACCCTTGCCCTATCAAACAAGTTAAGTACCGTCCAATCACGTTAACAAAGCAATCCATTCAAGTAATAAGTTCAAACATGCATTTGGAAATACTCACCAATGATTTATTTGTTTCCAAAATCAAGCTCAGGTTCAACTCCCTGACTGGATTCCAAATCTGCGATAAAATACCGTTTAACAATTTGCAATCAATTAGGGTTCAAAATATAGGAGTTTCATTTAAAGAAAACCAAGTAAATAGAACGCATTTAAATAGTACTCATTTTACTTATCAAATCTTAGAAAATTCATGCTCGCTCTTTTGATTTCGATAAGAAAGTGTTTAAAACTTTTAACTTTGCAACCTGGTAAAAGAAACTAGGAAATCGTGTTTAAAGTGGTCGCTACTTTGTCTTTGAAAAATATACACTTTTGAGCAAAATTTTCGCTTATAAGTCACCCACAAGGTCAACCTGAGCATCCCTATATAACTAAGTCCCAAATCGCTCACAGGTCACACACTTATTTCTGTTTTCACTCACTTATCCCACGAAAGAAAAATCCTCAAGGGAGGTAAATGTAATTAACCCAGCAAACAATCATCAGAATACCAAAGATGGAAAATTTCTAATAAAGCTGGAATTTCCTCTTTTAAAGCTAAAATGTCACAATAAGGCTACTAATCACCTCACAAATCCATATCCAAGCTCAATACCAACATATTATAGATAAACATCATAAATCAAAGCTGAAAAATCACAAACCCTAGCTGAAATTTCACCAATCTTCACCAAAATTCCAAGTTTCAAGTCATCTTCACCATAACTTGCAAGAATAAGAAAGAAAAAGGAAGTTGTTCATCTTATACCTTCTTGAAGAAAGTGAAGAACCAAGGCTTTCCCTCCAAAAAACTCTCCACTCCAAGCTTCCTAGCTCCCTTGGTGCTAGTTTGTTCGGTTTAGTTTTGTGATTCCAACTTAGACAAGGCAAGAATCAAGGTGGAAATGGAAGTTTTCTCCTCTCTTTTCCTCTTCAAACTCACGGCCAAGATGAAGAAAAAAGTGAAGGAAAATTGATCCAAAGAAAGATAAGAAGATAGGAAAATTTCTTGGTCAAACTTGCTTGGATCATTGACACTTGTTAAGCCAAGATTTCTCTTCTTTTTTTTCTTTTCTTTCCTTTCCTTTGGTCAATATTTTCGGCCAGCTTAGGGTTAGATTAGGGAATGATTAAATGAGATAAAAACAAGGAGATTAGGGTAAGAAAGTATTGATCAAGTGATGTACTCAACCGGTGACAAATGGTGCACGTCAGTTCAAGCCTATTTTCCTCAACTCTCTTGTACTTTGTCTTAACTTATTATTAGTACTTCTAATCACGCACTTCCGCTTACCTAATACTCGCTCTTATCCACTAATTTTAGTACACACACCTCACTAACTGATCATACTATCAAAATGCACAAAAATCCTAACTTACTTTAACTATAAAAGTAAAAGTAAAACTGTCGATTCTATTATTTATTATAACTATTAAGAGAGCAAATTAGTAGTAAAAGGAATTATAAATTAATTTATTCAAAATAAAAGAGGATTATAAGAAAATACAAGCAAATTTTCAAGTTCTCACACATACGATTCAGGTGAAATCAAATAGATATATACATGGATTTAAAAATAGAAATCTATTCGTACACATAATCAATGAAGGATGAAAAAATTTATTTTGTGAAATGTAAGGGACATAAAAAAAACTTATTTTATGAAATGTGAGGAACTATGGATCGAATTATGTAAATTTTGATTTGATAATTTTGCCCTTAAAAAATGATTACGTGCACGTGGTATATTCCGGCCAAAACTGGTCCAAAATCTAGGTAGGGATCAAATTTGACTAAAGTGAATTTGTAAGGGATAAAAAATTACACTTTTAAAATTGAGGGACAAAAGGTCATTTTGCAAAATGTGATGGATGTTTTGGATGATTTTTCCTTTCAATTATTGAAAAATCATTCAATTTGAGATCCAAATTAGGAATGATAACGGAGCGGGTGCCTGTATCGTCCCACAAGACAGTAATAGGGTGCAGGTGGAACGAGGGAAAGGGTATTTCCATCCCCGCCACTAAAATAAATGAAAAAAAAGTAAATATTTATATGTAGTTTTATATCTATATACATATACACATTATAACTACACATCAATAATATATGCATATATATATTATAATTTGAGAAATAAAAATATCATAAGTTTTATGATAAAATGATGATGTGGCTATTTTTAGTTTATTTGAAGTTTTTTACATATTGAAAGTTGTTTACCAGAAAATAAAAACAAATATGATGATTATAGGTTTAGAATTGCTATTAAATGTGGAGAAATGAATTAAAAAGATCAAAATGATTTTTATCCTCAATTTCACACTGAGTATTTTGCTAAAATTCTGGAGAAATTATTTACAAGATTGCTATTGAAATAATTTACAATATTGTTATTGATGTTATATATGCAGACAAATAATGTCAAAATAAAATTTATAATTAATCAACCACAGGGCACCCGCAGGGCATAGGACCAGGGTAAGGAAAGTATGAGATTTTAGAATATGCGGTAGCAAGAAAAAATTTTAGAACATCGGGTGGGGGAGGGGGGAGGGATCCTCTCCTCACCTCTGCCCCATTGTCATCTCCGGTACAAGTAATACGAATGCTGCAAATTCACTGAAGAAGGATTTATCTGACCTCCCAAGCGATTGTTACTATAATTTGCATATTAATTTGTGTCAACATAGCCTTTTTCAGGATCAAGGAAAGGCCATTATATAGATCAAGTTTCACCACATGGCCTATATGCAGCTAACTCCTTCGCATGAACAACAATCTTCTCCTTTCCATGATGACAAATGATTTCATTTATCAATTAGGTTTAATCTAAACTCGAGAAAAGCGCTCCCAATCAATGCAGCTAATATTTGAATAAGCTTTATCGTTATAACAAAAATGTATTCCGCAGACGAAGAGAAGAAACTCAAGCAGTGGAAAGCTTCCACAGAGACGAGCCATGGCTGTTTTGAACAAAACAGAATGTAAGCTGGTATTTGCGTACGACTAATCCTAACAAGCCTTTCCCAATGTTTATCGATTATTTTCTAAAAGGCCGTTTGTCTTTTATTGTCATCGACGATTATGCCGGGCATTCACACAAGGGGGACGCTTTCCAATTCAAGAAATACTTTGTTTTTTACATTGCACTGCATAGTTCAAATTCAAACTTGATAGTTAGACAACCGTGCATAGATAAACAAGTAGAAGATAGATTATAATATCTCAATCGGTTAATCATGGTCAATCTCCTTGCACTAATCATTATACCTTTTCTTTAGCATAATGCATAGTGATTACCTCAGATTGTTTCCCTACACCCCAACATGCATCAAAATTTTATCATCCAAGAAGCACATAATTTATCAAAGTACAGGATTAACCGTAATTCAATTATTACAAGCTGAACATCGGGATTATCAATTGAGATTTTGCCTGACAAACACGACTATCTTTTGGTATAGCAAAAGAAAACCAATTCAGGCAGGTACAGCACAGGAATCAGAAATAAACTGGTTGTCATGTAAAGACATTTTTGTCAAACAGAAATCATGTTTAGAACAAAGGTGAATGAAATATCCAGTAACCAAAGCTTGCAAGGTTATTTATCATTGTAGACCTTTTAAATCATACAGTTCTTTTACATCTTGATTCTAAGGCGACAATACTCCAACATTAAGCCTTGGTGGGAAATAAATCCAAGAAAGATCTTTGCTGGATAGGTTGCAAATATATTACAGAAAATCCTTTACTCAGATTTCTACTCCTTATATGGAAAGAATACACCTCAACATTGCAAATCAGAAGATCAAGACTAATTTAGAATTGTTTTATGCATATTACAATAAGGTTGGACAATAAACTTAAGCCAAAAGCACTAGACGTTTAAAGCCACCTTATACCAAGTGAAACTCAAAGTGTCGGACAGATGAGGCACATCGGGAGATCTCTAAAATCTAGTTAAGGTTTCTCAAATATTCAATCAAAGTTGTAACACCAACACCAGAGTCCTTAGTTTCCAATCTAGAATAACACCTCAGGCTCAGTCAAACTCCCAGTAAAGTTAACTTTACAAGTTTCAGGAAACTGCAATCCGGCCTGATCACAATCCGCTTTAGTAACATGAGGGCATGACCGTACATCAAGATATTTGAGAGAGTTGCACGACTTCAATAGATTGCCAATCCCTACTACCGTGATCTTTGGACAGTTACTAACCTTCAAAATCTTCAAATGAAGCTCGAAGAGTCCACCTCCAAGTCCCTGAAATGCAGCATCTGTCGCCTCTTCACAGCAACCTATATCAAGCATCTCAAGCTTCTTGCAATTTTGAAGTATGCACTCTATTGAAGAATCAGAAATGTTTAAGCACCAATCCATCCTAAGATTCTTAAGACTGTTGCTACAAGCAACTGCCAATTGCTTGAGGGACTCGTCAGATACGTTGCGGCAACCACCAATTATTAAATTCTGAAGATCCCCACAGAAGTTGGCCAAGGATAATATGGATGCATCTCCAACTTTATAGCAGTCCAACAACTTCAATGTCTTCAAAGAAGAACAAGCTTTAGAGACACTAGTTACCCCTATATCACCAACATTGCTGCATTTGTTTACATCTAAGTTCTTCAGCCTCCAACAGCCTTGAACAAGAAGCACAAGACCAGAATCGGTTATGCTTGAGCATCCTTGCAAACCCAATTCTTCTAGGTTATTGCAGTTGTCAGAAAGAGTTCTTAACAATGAATCCGTCACAAATCTGCAGCCAGAAAGATGTAAGACTCTCAGGTCACGACAGCCCTGAGCCACAGCAGACAACCCCTCGTCTCTTAGTTTCCTACAATATGAAACATCTAATGACTGCAGATAAGGGAGATTAGCAGCGATTGCTTTCATACCTATATCTGATATACCTGAAACACAAGAGAATAAGTTAAGCATTATAACAACAATCATATTACTCTTCAATGTTTAACAAAAGTTTGGATGTTTTGATGTTATTAACACCAAAAAGAGGAAGAAGGAAAGGAGCAGGAATGAGACAATGACAAAACAGCTTTCCCATTTTCCATTTGCACCATAAGGTTCATGATTAAGTAGAAAAAAGACTTTCGTTCCCAACAAGATCTCCGATAGCACAAATTGCCTAACTATCAGTATAAAGAAGCAAGGTTGCACTGGATCAATTCCAAATCCCTTATTCTCATTATATTTAACTGGCTAATTCTACTGTTTTAGACTGATTGATAGCCATATCCAAACATACATATTTGTGTGTGTATGCATCTACATTTCAACTACACCTATTTGATCGTAACAAATGCGAATAATGAATAACTAAGAAAAATAATTGGCATCACATTTAACAAGGCACATACCCAATGAAAGAAATTGCCAAAAGTTATCACCCATTTTCAGCAACTTTTTCCAGGAACTCAAGCATGTTTCCGTCAAATTATCGAATGCATTTTATAATCATTGAAACAACATTTTCCATGCATTAAGATAGGAACTTTATCATCATGCATTTATAATTTCAACTCAAATAATAATCTGAAATTCCCAATCAATTCAATAAGGGAAACACAAACTTATCTATAATTTTCAATTTCTTGACTGAAAATTTGGAATGATATTTTGGTATTCCAATAAAAGCTGAGATTTTCGCAGCATGCTTAGTATGACAACAAAAAAAATGAAATCATTAAATTAATTTTATCTATCACCTATAATAAGGAAAACAATTTACAACTGTATCACCACAACAAAAAGGAAAATTACAAATTTGAGTTAAAATTTTCAATGAATTTGTCAAAATTCAGGGAAAAAGGAATACCAAATTGAGGAAAACCATCATTTGTTCAGTTTTGTAAAAGTTTAAGAAAATCCTATTAAAAAAATTAAAGTCAGCAACTTCATGTTCCAGCAAATTCAGAACTTACACAAATAGAAAGGTCAAAAAATTAAAATTACCTTTACAATTCTGAAGAATGAGGATTCTGAGGCATGAGAAAGCCGTGGCAATTACGGAAAGATCAGAGTCAGTGACACCGGGGTAGAAAGACCTGGAAGTGGACTGAGAGAGATCAAGTTCGACCAAACGAGTGAACCGAGCCGCCATTCTCCGGAGCATGTGGGGTCCGGCCCGAGCACAAAGCTTGCGTCTTTCGGTGCTTTGCAAGTGAAGCCATCGTTTACAAACTAGTCCAAATATCTCCTTATCTTTGTCGTTTTCCAGCTTAAGTAAAATAGCCCGAAGCTCGTCATCGCCTAGGCTGTCATTTATGCACGGAATGGAGCCATTTTGATGTAAAAACCCGACATCGGCCCTACTGGTGGCAGAGAAGACGGCCATTGTGGTGAAGGCTGGGAATTAGTTCACTGTAACAGAGTAGCAAGAGTTTAATACGGCGTTCGAAAGAGTATGGGCAAAACTTCTAAAACACCGTTGAATGAGTGGTTGGTCACTCGATCAATTGGTGATAGCATTCGGTTGTCTCAATAATGTTGGGTAGTTTGGCTCAAGGTCCACATGCAAGCTATGATTAATTGATTAATTGATTATCCCTTTTTTCTTAGAGAGGGAACAAGCTGAGGGTTGCCAACTTATATAGCACATCCTTTATCCTTTACACACACTAGATTAATCAATTAATGAAGCTATGATTAATCAATTAATTAATTATCTCTTTCTACTTAGAGAAGGAAAAAGCTGATGCCTGCCAACTTCTATAGCACATCCTTTACATCCACTAGAAAATTTAGTTTGCTGGGGATGGGGTGAAATGCATACGCATGTAAACTTTAGAGACAACATAAAACTTTTTGAGAAGTTTTGGAAACTAATAGCTTTATATAAATAAATAAATATATGCATATAGGAATTTTAAAAATTTTCATAAGTTTTAAAAGGAGAAAGCATGATTTTCTAGAACTTGGGTAGCAAATAGTTAAATATATATAGGGAACTTTAAAACTTCTCAAAATTTTATGAGAGATAGTATGTAATTTCTTGAACTTGAAAGGCAGTGGCCCCTCTGTGCCTCCCCTTAGTCCATCCTTGCCAACATAGTGAGTACTGTTGAATTTGACTATATTTTGAACACACACAATGAGTTGTTGAGTGTATATGAATGGGATGGGCCAAAACACACAGTCTCACAACATTACTTTTCATATAAGATTAAGCAAGTTCTTCCAATTTTTGCATGCTTAACAAAATCTCTAGCACTACTTGGTAGTCTTTGAATCCATCAAATATGGAAAATAAACAAAATTATTTTGTTCTTGACATTATTTGTTGTTGATGGTATACTGTGTAGTATTAATATGTTAAATGTTTTAGCATGTTATACTCTTTCTAGATGTATAGACCTAAGCTTTCAATGATAAAGATATCTTGCCCCTTCAATTTAGTTGTATGATGGAGTTTTGTTGTGTTGAATGTTTTGATATATTCCCCTACTTTAATCTAACATTTTGCAAAATAACTTTACACAATATTCCAATTTTGACTAATTATACATTTTCAAAATAACTTCATACAATATTCAACTTTTGACTAATTATTCCAGTATTTTGACATACAAATTACGAAATACATGGAGCTCATGTGCTTCCTGGTGACTTTTAATTTAACAAATTAGATAATAGTTAATTATCCAAATAAATTATGCTAAAAAATATATACAGTTCTCATATGACACTAGTTCATATATTTTGCTCTCTGGAATTCCTCATTCTTTTCCAAGAAATAGTAATATGTTATGGTAAAACTTTTCAATATAGGATAGGTTTTTTTTTCTTTTTTTAATAGTAAAAAGTTTTATAATTATAAGAAAATAAATAATAGGTTGAGGGGAAAGGGTTGGATTGGATGGTAAGGGAGGAAAAGATTGTAAGTAGGAGGTCCTACAGGTTCAAGACCTCCCACTAAAACAAACAAAAAAAGATTTGGGACTCCCAAGAATAAGAAGGTTTCAGTTCAAATCTCCTTGCCCCCTCCCTATTTCTTTAATCCCACCCTTCTCCTACTGAAAAAATTTTTACAAACAATAAATAAATAGATAAATAACAAGAAGAACTTACTTAGGAAAAATATAATAGCACAAGAGGGAGATTGATGAAATTGAACATTCAAGGAGTAAAGTGAAAAGGAGATATTAACTTTGGAATAACCCATATATCTATATGCAAATTGTTACAGCAAACGCACGCAAGGCACAGATACTTGGTGCATGCTTGTGGCATATTGAGCTTACTATTTTTTAAATAAGATAACTATTCGTGGTACATTAATTCTTCATTTTTTGCTTTTTTCATCAAATGAGATGATACTTTGCATTCGTGGCGCTTCTCCAATATTATTGATTGTTATATAAATAGTGGGATACAATTTAATGCCTTCTGAATACACCACGTTATATAGAAGGAAGACATCAAGGTTTTTAGTGATGAAGACAAGTGGGAGAAATTGAAATCATTCATACCTTTTCAAAAGCAACCAAGCTAAAGATCTTTCTTTGTCTGTGAAATTATGGACACCAACGGCATCAAAATATTGTCTGAAGAACCACAAAACCAAGAAATTGAAACATAAGTTCCAGCTTTCAGAAGTCCTTAAAGATGTTACACGATGAACTATGCAAAGTAAGCAAAAAAAGGACTTGGTAGATTGATTCCTCACCATTCTTGGGCATAATTCCTCAACGGACAAGTCCTGCATAAAACAGGCAGCAATAGACATTAGTATCCTCAACTCAAATCTTCTTTTTAAGAAGCCAAGGAGGCCTTGGTCTAGAGGCCAAGGTTGAGGATCCAGAAATTAGAGTACTTGAGTTCCAATCTTGCCTTTCCCTTCTCAAGTTAGCTAAAATGGGAAAGCTCTAAACACAAAGTTTTTAAACTTCATAGGTGAGATGTGTGGAAAGAAAAAAATCCAAAGTAAATAAAATGGAAAAATAAACTAAGAGCTCAAGAAAAGCCAAAAGAAAAATCTCAAGAAGAAATGAGAAAAGGGAAATATATCATTTAAGGTATAGATGACGAATGCAATTTAAAAGTGATTCTTTTAACTACTACCTTAAAAAATTCTTGCAACGTTGCCATCATTCAAGAGTATAACGAATATACCATAGCAAAAAGGAAAAAAACGAATTTCTAGCAGCTGTTCTTAGAAAGCATCAAAATCAAATAAAGCATCCATAAGAACAAATGCAGCGAGATATGAAGCAAAGCTTTTTTTGATAGATATGAAAATTATATGATTTTATCACAAAACATCATTCTGTTCAAATACATCCATTTATCTTGGTCGTTGGCATTTTGTGCACTTAACTGCTGATGCTCAATATTGCCCATCCCTTGAAATTCAACTTTTACCAGGATGCTTGCCAACTGTCCAAGTAAATGTTGCAACAGGGATGGACATACTTGAAGTTTACCTATATACTTGGACATACTTGAAGTTTACCTATATACCTGGACATTTACTGTCCAAGTAAATGTTGCAACAGGGATGGACATACTTGAAGTTTACCTATATACTTGGTATTGCTTAGGCAGTCAAAAGCATATAATGAAACAAGCATCATGGTAATATTTCCATTTTTTTCTGCTCTAAAAAAAATAAGAGTTACCTTGTTTTAAACCTTAATAACTTCTAGAAACCCTTTGTGCTTGCAGAGAGCCTCAAACTATTGTGTAAAACCCAAGACTTTCTTAATTTTCCTTCATGTTTCAAAGGTTTAGTTCCGATAACTTTTTCTATCAACTGAACAATAAACGTGGCCAAGCAAAGATTGTCAAAAACCAAGATTCCAGCAAGATAATTGCGAGGAAAAACAGAAGAAGAAGAAGAAGAAGAAGAATCTAACAAATAAATTGAAAGAACATATATGCAAACATTAGGGGAAAAAAAAGAGAACAAAACATGATAAAACAGCAGAATTCTTAAGGATGTTAGCACAAAAAACACATTAGAGTGATTTGTTTATCTCCCATTTCACTATGCAAGAGTATCAATGCCAGAGATAATGAAATAATTCGTGAGGTTACGAGCCATATATTAGTACATACCTGGTCCAAAAGTTTCACAATAAAACTTGGTTTTGGAAGATGAATTCAATCTATTTGACAAATATAGCAAGTCAAATTGTATCAATTAGCTACTTTTACCCATGAAATTTAATCTTTTAACCTTTTAAATGAAAAAATAAATAAAACTTATCACACAAATCAATTGAAAATGTGACGAAAGCAAAATTTAGAAGCTTTAAATAATATATAGGTAAAAAAAAAAATTAAGATTGGCCTAAACTGGAATCAGCAACCATAGCTATGAGAAACATACCCTTGATCAATTGCAAAACAGAAGATGTATTTAGCAAATACATTGAAAAGAAAAAAGAACAGGATAAGGAAAAAGTTGAAACACTAAAAGAATTGCTATCCTTCCCAAACTTATGTTTACCATCTAAAAATCTACAATGCCCAAGTAGCAATGTTTGAGACCATGCCTTAGCTGCCGTGCACAAATAAACTTGTGACAAACAGGGCATGCTTATTCACCTTTAGTACTCTACCTTGACAGCATTGCATATCCTAGAAAATTACTAATTGTCCACATCGATGCCACATACAACTGAAAATTCTATTTTTTGATGCATCATAAGTTTGAAGACCTACATCCCACAACTCAATCAGCTCTTCAGTCAGAAGCTGTAGATATATATATCAATGTTATTTTCAGGAGAATACGGTCCAAGTATCAACAATGATAACATGAAATATGGTTGTTTCATGCACATCCATGGAGGTAAATTGTAAGGCATCAAGACCACGGGCCTAGTACTGTGTGAAGGATTCATGTTTCTAAATTGATTAAATTCAACAGATGCTAACCCCAATCTGACATTTTGACAATCTTTAGCAAATTCTAGATCTTGATGGTCAAGAGTTTGCCAATTTATGAATATAATAAGTCCTGTATTGTACTTTTCACTTTTTCTTGAAAAATTCATCCAACTCTTATTATACTCCAATAAGTTTCAGAAAAAATGAAAATTTGTAACATATTAGAAAACTATTGCATACTTGCATCACAAACATGTCGGCATATGATGTAATAGTCATAGATATCAATTTCACTAATCATTCTTAGACAATAAAGAATAACTAAGTTTGTATGGAGTACTAGCCAAACTGAAAATTTGAGCTCCTTCCAATATTACCAAGAAGCTTTACCTTCTAATCTAATTGATTGAAAAGAAAATGCACAAAATCATATTATAGATCGATAACTAAACGAAAGAGTTTCATAAACATAAACATTTATAAGCAATTTCCAGTACCACTATATATAGTTCAATCTCCAAAAAATTGAATTATCATCTTGAGGTATAATGGGTGTACATAAAAGAAAAAGCAAAAAAAAAAGAAATTACACAAGTACAGCAAGTGGCATTTTAACAATCATCATGTATGTAGTTATCCATAACAAATGAGAACATATATTAATTACCATATCCTTGCTTTAGTTATAGAGCAACTCTTAATTTAATTCTTCTTGCTACTAACTTTTCAAGTTCTACTAATTCTTTTTCTGCTCACCTTTCTTTTCTATTTTAACTTAAAGCAGCTTTGATATATGCTATGTATGTAAGATGCACTTTGCATTAGAATCCTACAGGCAGAGCATTCTATATCAAGTTCAATACCAATAATGCAAATGTTAACAAGTCAAAAACCAAGTTAACACCTCAACAAGTAGCTACTTGCACATTTTCCAAAGGGTGGAAATCAAGCGCTATTGTGGCATCAATAAAAGACTACAGGCTCTAATTAAGCTTTACACTGACCACAAGACCATAGGACCATAAAATTTTAAGATTTGGGGTTTTTAGATGAATTTGAATTCTAAGGTTTTCATAAATATTATATATGTTTAGATGTAGGCTTGACATAAGTAATAACCAATCAAGAAGCTCATAATCTAACAAAATTACATAATATCATTTTATTACCGTTTCAAATATGTTCAAGAACTAAATAGGAACCTTCCACTGAAAATGCACAAGGATTCTATATTTAAATAGACTTTTCATAGACCCATTTCTTATGTTGTGTAAACAAATTGAACTAATAACAATTCTTTAATCTTAAACAAAGATATCAATATTGGTAATTGCTAAAAACCAAATCAACTACTAAGCTTCTTGGTAAATCCACTAGACACACTTAAAGACATCATTAGCAAGAAACCTGGTTCCTTTGAAAATGTATAAGGATTGCATACATGAATAGACTTTTTATTGACCCATTTCTTTATATTGCGTAAACGAATAGAACTAACAACAATTCTTCAATCTTAAACAAAGATATCAATATTGGTATCGACAATTGCTAAAAACCAAATAACTACTATGTTTCTAGGCAAATCCACTAGCCACACTTATAGTCTTTATTAGCATTTCGCAAATTACCAAATGAGAAAGCGTTGTAGAATCAGCACATATTTAACATACATGTGAACCAAAAAATTCTCAAGAAGCTTGCAAATGGAATACCTAGCAAGTAACCTTAGCCCCCTTTTTTTCTCATCTAAGAATCAAATTTAATTTACTAATAATCAGTTTTTATTTGAGAGGAACACAATCGAAATTAAAAATAAAGCAAATAAAAATCAGAAACATGACGATGCCAATTAATTTTAACATGAACTTACATATTAGGGATGGGTGGGAAAGGACTAATAGTGAGACCGTCGAAGCTGATTAAATATTCCGAAAGTGAGGGTTGAGAGAAATACAAAGAGGACAAGAAAATTCTCCACAAAAATTTGATCCTTTGTAACGAAGAGAGGGAATTGAGGTGATGAAGTAAGGTTCAGAGTAAAGGCTGGCTAAATTTTGCAATTGATGGGAAAATTTTAACCCATTATAATCACTAGAAAAAGGGGAAGCTAGGTTAGATTAAGAGAGAAGAGTGGGAGAGGAATAAAACCTATTAAAATTTTTAGCTAACCTATTGCCCAGTCTAGGGATGTAATCGAGCCAAGTCAAGCTCGAGTATTGTTATACTCGAACTCGACTCGACTCGACTCATTTATCCCTAGGCTCGAGCTCGATCGAGTACAAAAAATCGATACTCGAACTTGATTCGAGGAACTCGTTTTAAGCTCGAGACTCGACTCGATAAGGCTCGACCTTTAGTCAAGCCTTATCAAGTCGAGTCCAATCAAGCTTTTTGACTCGACTCGACCAAAAAATGAGGCATATAATCAAGGTGATGTTTTGGGAAGATCCACAGGCAAGCAAGTAACTATCAGTTGGAGTAAATGAGGCATAAAATCCATGATTCATCGATACAAATACAACCAAACGTATCCACATTCTACCTCCCACAGTTAGCATCTTTAACACCCCTAAGTCCTGCGAAAGTACCCAAACTAACCAAAATTCCCCACAAAATTCCAAAACACAGCAAAACATGAGCTGAGCCACCAGATTGAGAGACAAACAATTATCTCAAACAGCCACAATATCCCAACTACCTCAAGCTCAATTCAAGAAACCAATGCCAAGATCTATCCAGAAATTCCTTTTCCCCACAAATATCACTAATTACTAACTAAAGAAAGCTGATTTAAACAAGAACATGTCAGAAAAATAAATTCCTGGTTCAGAAATGGTTTGTCTTCTAATCTTGAGCAACTCGTTGAATGTCTAGTGCCACTTTGCATTTTCTTGACAAAGATTCTGCCCGACTGGATTCGAAAGACATGAAGGTGGTAAGACATCCAAAACAACAAAGTATGGTCTAAGAAGGAGCAGAAAAAGAAAAAGAATAAGCAATGAGAGGCATAGATGGAAAATTTCTGGAAAAAGAAAAGAAAAATCAGCAAAGAAATTCTTACACTTTTATAAATAACATTAATAAACTTGTCAATTCATAAGAATGAGAGGCATAGATGGAAAATTGAAGATAAGAAAAGAAAAAAATTATTCCATCAACTATCTGAGAAATTAATAGAACAAAGGAAACAGACCATGCGGGACAAGTATAGCAGGTTACACAAAATAATTAATCACAAAAATTGGCTTAAACTTATTTGCATGTATTGAATTAACTCTTAATCTAGACCTAATGTAGGTTCATTCCAACAGTCTGGTAGACCTGAAGATCAACCATAATATCCAGAAAACAGGGGCCCTTGCAGGCTGGTATCTTTTGTTTTAGTGTTCCTTCCAAAGTTTTTTGCTTCCATAAATGTTGTTACATAACTAAAGCAGCAGTATAGTACCATTCCACTAATATGATGCATATCAAGACCACTATCCAAGAGCCCCTCGGCGAAGTTAGCCAATGAGTAATTTAATGAAGACAACCAGGAAAGAATCACAACCAATGCAAAAGATTTTTGCACTCGCAACTCTTGTCTCATTGCATGTTACACCAGATGACCGAAAATTTTCCAGAAATTAATTGGTTTAGCAATTGTACAAAACTGTGCTCCAGCACTATTGCCACGAAAAGTACATTCTGGAATCAACTTTATAAGAACTTTGACCTCAAACACAACATAAAGAAATACTTCAAATACACAATAAACATGTCAAAATTGCAAAGTTCCAGTTCCAGTTCCAGTGTTACAGATGCATGAATCAGGGTCCCAGTTCCAGTGGCTCATAATTGCAATGGATACCAGAAGAGCTGCGGCGAAAATTACCAAGACACCAACTTTAAGTCTTTAACAAACTCAAAGCCCAAAATATTTGTCAGGGGGCATCACAATATGATTGGAGTAACCAGATGCGGTAATCAATTAGACTACATTAGAGCAGAGGCAGACATACCAGTAACCAGATGCGGCGAGCTCACTCTGTAGCGATGGCGATGGAGTTTGACAGATGCGGCGAGCAACAGCGTCGGCGACGAACGAGAGACTGAGAGTAACTGAGAATCGGAGATAGGGTTTAGATCTAAATCACTCAGAGTCAGTGGTTGGTAGGGATGTACCTCGAACAGAAAGTGAATTTCTTCTCAACTTTCTTCGTATTCGAACAGAGAAGAAAGTCTGGAAATTTGCACAATTTTTTGATACACTTTCGTCTTTTCTTCCGTTTTTTAGACATTTTTTCTATTTAGGTCTTTTTACAATTATGTTATTCCTTTTTTATCATTATGAAATTTTATTATAAAAAAGAGTTTATTGTAAATTCCGTAAAACTTATACCCATAATAGTCATTTTATAATTATAATACATATATATTATTTAAATACCTCGACGAGTAGCTCGATAAGACTCGAGCATCAAAATATTGACTTGAAACTCGACTCGATTCACAATCGAGTAGCTCGAGACTCGGATCGAATTCGATCAATCTGAGTTCAAGTCAAGCCATTGACCGAACTACTCGCGAACTACTCGATTACGGCTCGGCTCGCTTATATCCCTATTGCCCACTATAAGACTCGAGTCTTACTAGCAGCAATCTTAAAACTATTTTTGCAATGTTCACAAAAGAGTCAAAAACTGCTGGTTTACAGTCTAACTGGTTTTTCACGGTTCGTCCGGATCATCCGATTTTTAGCAGTTAGCTTCAGACCGAACCGATAACATGTCCGATTCGCGGTCCAACCGGTCGAACTAGCCAGTCCCATCTGGTTTTGAAAACATTGATTTAAATATAGAATCCTTATGCATTTTCAGTGGAAGGTTCCTACTTAGTTCTTGAACATATTTGAAACGGTAATAAAATGACATTATGTAATTTTGTTAGATTATGAGCTTCTTGATTGATTATTACTTATGTCAAGCCTACATCTAAACATATATAATATTTATGAAAACCGTAGAATTCAAATTCATCTAAAAACCCCAAATCTTAAAATTTTATGGTCCTATGGTCTTGTGGTCAGTGTAAAGCTTAATTAGAGCCTGTAGTCTTTTATTGATGCCACAATAGCACTTGATTTCCACCCTTTGGAAAATGTGCAAGTAGCTACTTGTTGAGGTGTCAACTTGGTATTTGACTTGTTAACATTTGCATTATTGGTATTGAACTTGATATAGAATGCTCTGCCTGTAGGATTCTAATGCAAAGTGCATCTTACATACATAGCATATATCAAAGCTGCTTTAAGTTAAAATAGAAAAGAAAGGTGAGCAGAAAAAGAATTAGTAGAACTTGAAAAGTTAGTAGCAAGAAGAATTAAATTAAGAGTTGCTCTATAACTAAAGCAAGGATATGGTAATTAATATATGTTCTCATTTGTTATGGATAACTACATACATGATGATTGTTAAAATGCCACTTGCTGTACTTGTGTAATTTCTTTTTTTTTTTTTTTGCTTTTTCTTTTATGTACACCCGTTATACCTCAAGATGATAATTCAATTTTTTGGAGATTGAACTATATATAGTGGTACTGGAAATTGCTTATAAATGTTTATGTTTTATGAAACTCTTTCGTGTCGACCTATAATATGATTTTGTGCATTTTCTTTTCAATCAATCAGATTAGAAGGTAAAGCTTCTTGGTAATATTGGAAGGAGCTCAAATTTTCAGTTCGGCTAGTACTCCATACAAACTTAGTTGTCCTTTATTGTCTAAGAATGATTAGTGAAATTGATATCTATGACTATTACATCATATGCCGACATGTTTTTGATGCAAGTACGCAATAGTTTTCTAATATGTTACAAAATTTTAATTTTTTCTGAAACTTATTGGTGTACAATAAGAGTTGGATGATTTTTTCACGAAAAAGTGAAAAGTACAATACAGGACTTATTATATTCATAAATTGGCAAACTCTTGACCATCAAGATCCAGAATTTGCTAAAGATTGTCGAAATGTCAGATTGGGGTTAGCATCAGTTGAATTTAATCAATTTAGAAACATGAATCCTTCACACAGTACTAGGCCCGTGGTCTTGGTGCCTTACAATTTACCTCCATGGATGTGCATGAAACAACCATATTTCATGTTATCATTGTTGATACTTGGACTGTATTCTCCTGAAAATAACATTGATATATATATCTACAACTTCTGATTGAAGAGCTGATTGAGTTGTGGGATGTAGGTCTTCAAACTTATGATGCATCAAAAAATAGAATTTTCAGTTGTATGTGGCATTGATGTGGACAATTAGTAATTTTCTAGGATATGCAATGCTGTCAAGTAGAGTACTAAAGGTGAATAAGCATGCCCTGTTTGTCACAAGTTTATTCGTGCACGGCAGCTAAGGCATGGTCTCAAACATTGCTACTTGGGCATTGTAGATTTTTAGATGGTAAACATAAGTTTGGGACGGATAGCAATTCTTTTAATGTTTCAACTTTTTCCTTATCCTGTTCTTTTTTCTTTTCAATGTATTTGCTAAATACATCTTCTGTTTTGCAATTGATCAAGGGTATGTTTCTCATAGCTATGGTTGCTGATTCCAGTTTAGGCCAATCTTTTTTTTTTTTTTTACCTATATATTATTTAAAGCTTCTAAATTTTGCTTTCGTCACATTTTCAATTGATTTGTGTGATAAGTTTTATTTTTTTTTTCATTTAAAAGGTTAAACGATTAAATTTCATGGGTAAAAGTAGCTAATTGATACAATTTGACTTGCTATATTTGTCAAATAGATTGAATTCATCTTCCAAAACCAAGTTTTATTGTGAAACTTTTGGACCAGGTAACCTCACGAATTATTTCATTATCTCTGGCATTGATACTCTTGCATAGTGAAATAGGAGATAAACAAATCACTCTAATGTGTTTTTTGTGCTAACATCCTTAAGAATTCTGTTGTTTTATCATGTTTTGTCCTCTTTTTTTTCCCCTAATGTTTGCATATATGTTCTTTCAATTTATTTGTTAGATTCTTCTTCTGTTTTTCCTCGCAATTATCCTGCTGGAATCTTGGTTTTTGACAATCTTTGCTTGGCCACGTTTATTGTTCAGTTGATAGAAAAAGTTATCGGAACTAAACCTTTGAAACATGAAAGAAAATTAAGAAAGTCTTGGGTTTTACACTATAGTTTGAGGCTCTCTGCAAGCACAAAGGATTTCTGGAAGTTATTAAGGTTTAAAACAAGGTAACTCCTATTTTTTTCAGAGCAGAAAAAAATGGAAATATTACCATGATGCTTGTTTCATTATATGCTTTTGACTGCCTAAGCAATACCAAGTATATAGGTAAACTTCAAGTATGTCCATCCCTGTTGCAACATTTACTTGGACAGTAAATGTCCAAGTATATGGGTAAACTTCAAGTATGTCCATCCCTGTTGCAACATTTACTTAGACAGTTGGCAAGCATCGGCAGTTAAGTACACAAAATGCCCACGGCCAAGATAAATGGATGTATTTGAACAGAATGATGTTTTGTGATAAAATCATATAATTTTCTTATCTATCAAAAAAAGCTTCGCTTCGTAACTCGCTGCATTTTTTCTTATGGATGCTTTATTTGATTTTGATGCTTTCTAAGAACAGCTGCTACCAATTTGCCCTTTTTTTCCTTTTGCTATGGTATATTCTTTATACTCTCGAATGATGGCAACGTTGCAAGAATTTCTTAAGGTAGTAGTTGAAGAATCAACTTTTAATTACATTCGTCATCTACACCTTAAATGATATGTTTCCCTTTTCTCATTTCTTCCTGAGATTTTTCTTTTGGCTTTTCTTAAGCTCTTAGTTTATTTTCCTTTTTTATTTACTTTGGGTTTTTTTTATCTCCATACATCTCACCTGTGGAGTTTAAAATTTTCCCTTTTCTTTCCATACATCTCAAGGGTGGGGATTGTTTTGCTGTTAGTTTGATTTCTCTTTGGCTCAATGTCATATATTCCCTCCTCTTCTGCTCAATAACTACATGAACTATTATTATGAGCAATTGATGAAGTTCTTGTGATTTTGTGTTTTTCTCTCTCTATCAATCTTTTCTTGCCTTTTAAAAGATTTTAATTTCTTCAAATAAAAAGAAGAGAGCCAAACCAAATACTTGGTTAATTGGTCAATTGTTAGGAGACGTGACTCGCTACTCCATGGTGAACTCTTTGGAAGTCTAGCAAAAGCTTTCTTTAGTTAATACTTTATGTTCTTGTCTGTACATACAAGGAAAAAGCAAAAGTTAGACCGGATAAAAAAGAAGCAACCTCACCTAAGGCTCATGTAATTCGTGGATAAACGTCACGATTCTCAGAGTCATTCAAGTTTGGTGGATGAACCTCACCTAAGGAATTTTCCAAACATTATTGTTCTCAATTGACTCATCACCATCATAATTATCATCATATAAGTTTTCATCAGAGGTGATCCAGTAGTAGTCACTCTCACTGCTACTGCTACCATAACCACCGTCATCGTCATCTTCGTCTTCATCATCATCTCCTTCTTAATGTTGTTTCTTGGAAACCACATTTTTAAGTGGCCATTGTGCCTTAAACAACACATTGTACCTCGACCAGGAACAATCACCTCTTCCCCCAAAAAAACATGGCATTATTCATGTCAAGCATATCCCAAAAGGAATAAAAAGGAGAGTTGGCTTATGAACGGTAGTCATGGTCGCTTATGGACACCTGGACTAGGTGGCTGAATATGGAATATCAGGTCAACATTTGATTTGTTAGGACTAGGACTGAGTTGGGATGTGCGGCTGGTAGGTGATGTGGCAATGTGATTTTACTAGCTAACCCTTATCTCCCAATTTTACCCTTTAACTAGTTATTGATGTGAGCTTGTAGGCCTGGCTATTGGGTCTTTTCATAATGTTACAGTTGGATGCTAGATTGAGATCCATCAGTGCTATTGGTTGCTCCATCTTCTGTTCCAACCCTATCGTAAATAAGTCCAAGAACTTCTCCATCATCTATGAAATCTAAAACCAACCGAATTATGCAGAAAATTTAGAGGCAATTCAGTTAAAAGATTGACTCCCCACATAGATAGCAATTGGTGTGTACAAAGCTCAATACTCCCAAGATGTTTCAATTGTCAAACAGAAATTCCAATACCCTCCAAAGTCCAAACTACATGTTCCGTCTTCCTTCCATTTGACTCCTCCGCTACTTAGTCCCAACTCTCTTCTATCCAAAATCTTTTCAAAACTTTCAAATCATCTTCTTTGGCACTCGTTTCTTTTTACTCTCTTTTTTCCTTCATTCTTCTTAAAGTAGTTGAGATTATAAATGGTTCAAATTGTGGGTATTTGATATTGCAACAAGCTTATTTCAAATGTGCATATGAGTGCTTTGACAGAAGAATAAAGCTTCAGGAGATAAGGAAGCATTGAAATCTCCGTGTTCTTCAAGCTCAGAATCGTATTGAATGTGAGATGGCCAAGTTTGTTTTCTCTCACCTCTGGTAAAACTCTTTTTTCTTTCTATTTGATTCGTTTATGTTTATCCTTTTGTTATGGCATTTAAATTATACCAAGTTTCAGGCTTTTCTAGTTGTTCTTCTACTCCTAAGATGCTCATTGGATTCTTCTAGCATTCTTTGCATGCATATTTCTGATTTATTGCTAGGTCCAATTACTGCTCTAATACTGATAGTAGGGAAGATAGGGCTATTGGGGTGATTTTGGGGCAATTCCCCAATCCGTATTGTTTTCATAGCACACACTATTTTCAAGTACCTATTGTTTTGGATTTTTTGATTAGTTTTTATTACAAATTTTTGATCGTTTATATGCTCTAAATTTGAACCTGGAAGATAATGCTTATGTCAGGTTCTTAATTATTTTCGGTCAAATTTTTATCCACCCTTGGAAGCTGCTTTCTTCTTTACTTTGCCTGCCTTATTTGGTTGGTTGGGTTCAAGTATTTTGTGTCCTTAGAGCCAAATATGTTTTTAATCTTTTGCTGGATTTCTGCTTTTGAGGCCATCAGACATAACAATGAGTCCAAGAAGTTCTTCCATTGCATTTTGGTAAACTTGAAATTTTGTCTCTGTTTTCAGCATTTCATTTGCATTCTGCAGTTTATTTGCTGATCCTCTTTCTCCCACATTTAGTGCTTTCTTATTAGTCGAAATTTAGGATGGAACTTGCCAAACTATCAAAAGAAACTGCATAGTAGCTTGAAATTTTGCAGGTATATACTATCATTCTTAACCAGTTTTCCTTAAAAGGATTGCATCATTCCCTATCTTCCAAGGGACTGAACCTCTTACGTAATAGTCATTTTGCATGACTTAGTTCAAGTCAAAGGATAAATTTTCCTTATACTCTATGTTTCTGTTGTTTGATAACACCACTTACTACATGCTAATTGTTTTAAAAGGCTTGATTGGAAAGCTATTAGTTGGGTGGTCTCACCCCCTACCTTAGGGTCTCTTGTCACCGTTGAAGCTCAAAGGAATGTAGTTTCAGGAATGCTTAATAGTTGCGAAGATAATGAACATGATCAATATGATATTTGTGGATTAAATAATGAAGTGATTGGTAATGCATGTGCTCCACATATGTGAGCATGTTCAAAATGTCATTTATTAATTACTCAAAGTTTGTAATTATAATTCTCTGAAGTGACTTTTTGTGAATGAAATTTGTTGAAGTTTGTGTTTTGCTCCTTTATGACCCCAATTTGCTTCCATCTATGCTACAAGCCCGTAGTGCCACCATGTATTGATACTGATTTTACCTGTGCACCAACTGCAATCGTTTGTAGCGTGTCATCTTCAAGATCAGTCGGTGTGGCAATACATGAAGTGACAATGGTGCATTTATGCTTTTAATGCACTAAAAGAAATGCTAGAGTTTGAAATCTGACGTTTATATGTTGATGGCAAGAACAAATGCTGGAGTTTTGGGTAGTTTCTTGAGACAAGATACCATATCTGTGTGTTCAAAGAATTTGATGAGAATGCCTGGAGAATTATTATAGTTTTTGACCATGTATACTTGCATAGATTATACTCTTTCTGGGCACCGTCATGCAACGCATGAGGTCCAAATAAACTAGTAGTAATTTAAGTGCGTACCTTCATTAAAAGAGATAAGCAAGAAATTGGTGGTGGAAACAATCATGGCTTACTATACATGCATTATCTGTGTGATCCAACCTCTGTCTCTAGAGGATTTTCGTGAACAATTTTTGATTTGGCATCTTTGACAGATATTGCACCATGCACGCAATTTGTTGATATTCTTGGTTGTATTTTAGAAAAATGTAGAGAATGGGGAAAACAATGGTGATAGCAGGTTGAAGCATTGCTAAAGTTTTGGGTCATCAGATGTGTGTGTGTGTATTTCAAGTTTTCATTATGAAAAGCCAAATGTTATTTTGAAGTTTACAATAAAATTACGCACTATAATTGAGGTACACCTTTGTTACCTAAACCCTTGAGAATTTGTCTGAATTTCCTTTCAAATACCAATAGAATTTGAATCCCCTCCCCCACGGCGGGGGTAGGGTACGATCCCCAAACACAAAATAGCTAACAGCTATAATGTAGCAGCCTACAGGTAACTGCTCCAGGCTTCTTAAATCCAAATTTACCCTTTTTTCCCAATTAATGATTTTTTCACAACATTTGACCAAGAATTTGAGTTAGTCTTGACTATATATATTTTTATTTTTATTTTTTTATAATGGGCAATATCTACATTATTCCTACTCTAACAAACAATAAGGGAGGACTCAACTAGGCAATGGGAGGTTAGAAGTAGAGGATCCCATCTTTTGACCAAAGGGGTGTATTATTGCATACTTGGATTTTATTCTACATTATTATTCCTAAACTAACACTTGGAGAGGACTCAACTTGGTCATGGGAGGCTAGAGGCAGAGGATCCCGTCTCTTGACTAAAGGGATGCACTACTACACACCCTTTGAATTTTACTACAAGTATATAGGTTTGAACCTCAGACTTGGAGTCAAACTAGCAACTGATGTTTCACCTAATGACCAGATCTCGTATGGCGAGTTGCTTGAGTCTTTGACCATATGCCAGAACTTCATTTTGGCATCGATTTATTGGAACCAGTTGGACAGCTTCGAGTGAATATCGTATGCTCATATAAGATGGAGTTTGGGGTCATTTGTGTTGTGAATTTAGGCTCTTTTGACTACTTGATTTTGGAGTTAAATTGAAATTTTGGCAGGAAATAAACGCTGCATGTGGTGCAAGTTGTTAATTTTGAGAGTTGGGATAAATTTGTGTATTTGTTCTGCTGTGTGGACTCATTCTGCCTTTGTTTTGGGGCAGGTATCTTTGGGGCTATCCAGGTATTTTTATTTGTGGGTGGATATATTTGTGCAATCTGTACAAGCAGGTGAAGTTATAAATGTGAATGAATTGACAAATTTATACTTTTATGTGGTGGAAGATTTTGTTACTGCTTAATCACTCCATTTGCGTTAAGTGAAGATACTCATTGTTTGGTAACAGCTACTAGTAGAGAAGCTTATAATGATGGTGAAATTTCTATTATGCCCTTGCATGCTCACCCAAGCCTTCCAATGTAGTGTCGCATTCACGTGGGATCAGATTAATTTTTTACTTTGATGTGGTGGTTTATTCAAACACATTTATAGGTCCCATTTTTGTAGTTTTGGTTTTGTTTTTGGCATTTCGTGTACCGTGCATTTTGTCTATTATTGAATTACATTCATTAGTTGTATAATTGTTACAATTGTTGTCGAGACTAGGGCTGTAAACAA
Source organism: Coffea arabica (assembly GCF_036785885.1). NCBI lineage: Eukaryota > Viridiplantae > Streptophyta > Magnoliopsida > Gentianales > Rubiaceae > Coffea > Coffea arabica. The sequence continues at coordinate 29,567,807 of NC_092330.1, forward strand.
ATCGAGTCGAGTCGGATTTTGGCCTAATCGAATCGAGTCTTGCCTTAGTTTTATCGAACTTGAACTCGACAACCTGGCAATTTTGAAGTTTGAGCTCGAGTTTGACTCAATTTTAGCCAAACTCGACTTGAAAAAAATAAAAATAATTATTTTATTTTTATAAAAATAAATAAAATAATATTTTTTCTTAATAAATAATAAAATATTAAGGATACATATGTAATTTTATGATTAAAATATATATATATATGTATGTATGCTCGCGAGCTAATGAGCTTAATATCTTGAACTTGAGTTCGAGCTCGAGTTCGACTCGGCCAACTCGAACTTGATATTGATCAATCATGTGCACCCCTAGCCGAGACAAATCCAACATTTAAAGTCTGTTTGGTTGGACGGAAAACATTTTCTCAAAAATGTTTTCCTAATTTTCCACTGTTTGGATACAATTTGATTTGGAAAAATGATTTTTGACAGAAAATAACTTACACTGAGAGGGAAATAACTTCCGACTTTGTTTGGATAGAGTATTATTCTAAATAATTATTTAGAATAATTACTGTAGTACTTTTTGTGATGTAATAAATGTGAGATAAAGAGCTAGTTGGGAATATAAAAAGGCGAATTGAAAAATGTGTTTATGATACAAACGAAAAATATTTTTGGAAAAATTTGCTATCCAAAAATTTCCTTATCTATCATTGAAGTTATTTTCCTTTCTTAAAATCACTGCCTCTTCTTTTCCCAGCCTTCAAACGATTGAAGACCATTGATTGAAAACCCATCGGCAAACTAATCCCTTCTTCGCTGGCAGCATCTCCAGCTCCGGCGAAGTCCCACTTCCAGAGGTAGGCTACTCTTTCAATTAGGTTATTCTCTTTTTAAAAATCAGCTGAATTATCATCTCTCTCTCTCTCTCCCTCTCTAATTTTTTTCCCTTTAAAAGCAGCCAATATCAACGTTTCATCCCCACTCTGGTAGCGACATCTCATCCCTATTCCTGCAACAGCATCTCCAACATGGACGAAGACTCCTCAAGTATTTCCAGAGGTATGATGGTCTCTTATTATTTTTTTTTCCCTCCGTTTTCCTTTGAAAAATTGTCTAGAATTACTGGTGTAGATTCTTGAAGTTGGATTGGAATGAATCTTTGTGGGTTGCTTTTGTTTTAGTTTGTTCTTACCTGATTAGGGTTACATTTGATTTGATTGATGCCAGTGAATTAATTTGGCTGCTGAGTTTTTGGGGTTTTATGATTCTTGACTGACAAATTAATATGCGCAAGCTGTGAGGGATGGACTGTGATGTTGTTCCAGTAGCATTGGAACAAGATAATTTGGCTGGTTGATTTTTGTATGTCAACTTCACATTTTTTTGGGGCACTTAAGGACACTATCTTAGAGTTTGAAGGTTTATTTGGTATTTGACCTAATTTTCAAGGATATAATGTGTTTCTTGCTGTGTTTGTGAGGAGTTAGGAAGCGAACTTTGTTCTATTTTTCGGATACCTAGTCCTTGAAGTATTTAGACTGCAAATTTTCTAGAGCAGTGTTGGACAAGGTTCAAAATCTTTGTTTACTTTATTTAGGCACAATCACTTTGACAGAGGAGGTTCAGTGGTGGTGCAAACACTGCAGCACAAACTCCTTTGGTCACACGGTTAAAAGGTTTGCTTTTCCTATGACAATCTACTTTCTTTGGCAGGCAAGGGACAAGTGTATTTTCGGCATCTGAAACCTTCAACTGTGGTTGTCGTTGCTACTGTAATTAGTATTTAGTGCCATGCAGTTGCTTGTTACTTCCTAGAGTAAGATTCCAGACACTAAAGAAACTGAGAGTTAGCAATGGATTGGGGCATTAGATCATAGCTGTTTTCTTTGTGTGTGAGAGAATTTACAGCAAGATATAGAGAACATATTATGAGGTTTCGACTGATCAGGCCCTGATTATTAGTTGCATGTGTGCGCAAATAATGGAATTCCATGATTTCAAGTTCCAATTTCATCAACCTGCACTTAAGACCAAATCAAATCCAGACCCTAAACTTAACGTTACCACCAAATCCTCTAAAACGCAAGTCAAATCTTCAATATAGACTTAGACACCTTTCAAAAATATTGAAGTACAAGTTATCAGAAAATTTTGTGTATTTTGAAATATGCAGAAAGAGATTTTTACTTAATTGTCCATCTTCATGCTTTACTTTCTTTTGTTCAAATGGAAAAAGGATTAACACAAATTCTTCATTATCTTTAGCTAGGAAGTGAAACTAGACAGACTTTCAAGCTTTCTATGTTTACTTTAATTATTCCTTGGATAGAAATGTCAAATACATTCAATATCAATAATGCCTAGTAAATAATTTATATATGTAGAAGTTTACTTGACCAGGACAGTTGATGTTATCTGGGCAATAGTTCTGGTCAATAATGATGGGGCTTTGGACATTGATCATAATGGCATGCTGGAACAAAACATCCCTGACAAAACATTTGCTTGGCCTAACCCATGATTTAATCCTTGCACCATTCTATGTAGTCCTCAATGTAACAGTTTTTACTTTCACATTCTGTACTTCCTCTTCTTCAAAATCATTTATTTTTATGCCAGACACCTGTCAAAAATATTGAAGTAAAAGTTATTAGAAAACTATGCCATGATCTTTTTGCCCAGTTAGATAGCTAATATTCTTACTTCATGGAAGGAGGAGTACTGACATTGTCTGTCTCTCTTACGGGGGAGCGACTATTAGTTCATGGCATTACTTGTGAACCAAAAAACAGAAATATTTGTAGAAGATTGTGATGAATGAGGTGATTTAAGCCTTGTGTACAAACAAAATAGGGGAATGAAAGTGGTAGAAAGTGACAAGTATTCTGTTATGGGTACATGATGTATCTTTAAACTACTGGTAGATTCCATAGCTTGTCCACCCCCGGAAAAGCCATTTCACTTTCTCCTGGAATTTCCACCTTCAAATTCTTTTTATGTATCACTTCTCCCTCCATTTTTCTCTTCTTTTTTTCTTTAACTTAAAGCAAAGAAAAAAAAAATGTTGTATTATATGTTATTAGTGTTGCATATAACAAAAATAATTGACAGAAATTACAACTTGTAAACTTACTTGAGTTCTGGAGTTGATAGCCAGCAGCTCTATCAAGTTAGTAACAAAGTGCATGGCTGGTTAGTCTGGCTTTGCTTTAAATAAAGGAAAAGCAAAGCAAAAGAAAAGAAAAGTAGTGGATAATTTGTCTATGGTAAAGATAAGACAGGTGGGGGTGGGACTGCACTTGTGTTAGCAGTAACTAAAATGATGGAGATGGCCATGCAACCATCTTTGCTTTTACATATGATGTCTATTTCTTTCTCAGAGGTGTGGTAATATTGTCCATTAATGTCCCAGCTACATTCATCACTTTATATAATGCTTCAACCACTCCACTGGATTTAACTTTAATAGAACCCTATGATTAGCTAGCTTCCTTTTTTTTTTTACCCATTTTTTCTTTGTTCATGATCAAGAATAGGAATTCATCTAGAAATGTATCAAGAAATGCACTAGTTTCGTTTTCTTTTGATGACAGAGGGAACTCAATATTTGTGGCTAAACTCAGCAAGATACACCTGTAATAGTTAAGAACTGTACATATTACTATTTTACTAAACATATTGATTATGTGTATGATGTATCACAAACTATACACGTACAGAGTACATATTAATTTGTGCTATGTCATGAGGAATTTCACTAATCTATTATCTAGTATTAGTTCCAGAGTATACTTTTATGTCTTGAAATGATGGTAATTTATCTGCCACTAACTTGGTGAACCATTTAATCAATCTAGATGCTGAGACAAGGCCTATCGCGCTTTTCTTTGCCCCTCCCCCCCCTTCCTCCTGCTTTTCTTTCTGTCTTTCTCTCTTTTGATGTATGAGTGTTCTGATTCTCACAGTTGTAACTTTAATTTACTATCTTTAATTGCCACAGTTTACTTAATTAATGATTATATGCATGCAATCAATTAATAATTATATTAAATTTTCATAGATGAATCCCAGTAGTGATGATGATGAGAATACTATTGTAATTGGTGCTGCGACTTCAGTCCTAGCTGCAGGATACGCAGCTTTTGAAGCCTATAAAACTCCAGTTGTAATACCTAAACCACCTTTTGTTAATAGAGAGCGAGCTAGGGAGGATTACATGGATAGCATATTATATCGAAGTAGTTCCTATTGTATAGACCAAATTAGAATGGACCAAAATACATTTTTCCAGTTACTAAATGCTCTCACCATTAGAGGATTGTTACAGCCTACCATTCATATGTCAGTAAGAGAGCAGTTGTTAATGTTTCTGCAAATAGTTGCCTATAATTTGAGGTTTTGAGTGGTTGGGGGTGTTTTTTTGTGGGGGGGGGGGGTGTACTTGTATAGGTCAACTGCAACCATACACTGCTACTTTTCCATTGTACTTGATGCCATATTGAAACTATATCCAGATTTAATACAATTGCCAAATGGTGCAACTCCACGAGAGATCCGTAATAGTCGAAGATACTACCCCTGGTTTGCTGTAAGTTCTGTTCTTTGTATAAAAATTAATGAACTCAGATAATAGAAACTATTTTATATCTAATTTAAATCATAAATAGTACTGTGTAGGGGCTGTAGATGGGATACATTTTGTTGCAAGTGTACCCCTTGGAATTCAAGAAAGATTTTGAGGTCGAAAGGGTTACCACACTTAAAATGTGTTAGCTGTTATTTCTTTTGGCCTCAAGTTTTCATACGTGCTTGCTGGTTGGGAAAGATCAGCACACGACTCTTGTGTTCTTGAAGATGCTCTTACAAGACCGGGTCTTCAAGTACCCCAAGACACTTGTCTTAATTTATGTGAGTCATAATTATGCAAAACACCATTAGATTAGGCAAAAGTTTTTTTTTTTTTTTTCAATTTTAGACAAGTACTATCTTATAAAAAGGAGTGCAATAGGAATTTTACCCTTATTTTCGCTCGCACTAACAGTTATATTTGACCAAAGTCTTGACTCTTTTTTCGTTGAGGGGTTTATTTGCGTTAATATGTTTTTTTTTTTTGTCAAAATGATAATATGTTATTAAGGAGCCAAAGAGGGCAATAGGAATAGTTTAGGGACCAGGTGGATAGTTTCCTGTCTCGTGATGTTCCTTCCTCGATTTTTTACTTCTTCCTTCTGTTATTGAACTTGGAAACACCCTTCTAGAATCTCAATCAATTGGTGGATGTGTTACTGATTAGAGGATCTCTTATTTTCTCTCCAAAAATTGCATCTTCAATTTAGATTTTTATCCAAAAATTTTCAGAATAAGTGACTGAACTGACATGATTTTTGTGATATCAATTCAGTTTTCTCCTCTTGTGTGTTTAATGGCTTCATTCAAAACCTTTTCAGCCATGAATGATGACTTATTCAATCTGCGATCATAGAGTAGAAGAGCATCCTCATAAATTTGTCCAATTTTGCTGGCAAATTTGCATGCGGGTCTTCTCGTACTCTAGCTTTTGAGAAGGTTAGTTTCTGGCTATTAAATTTGCTTTATTTTATTGGTATTTATCGGATTGCGTGTTGGATTCTTGGATTCTCTCTGTTTTTTTTTCCTATGGGTAATAAACGATGCATAAAATTAAATAATCGATGAATATAGCTTTAGGTGGTTTCTCATTGTTTCTTGCAATCTTTTGTCAAAAAAAGAAAAAGAAAAAGAGGAGATTCTGATTCCTGAATTGACTAAAGGAGACTCGGGTTAGACTCAGGGTGAGTCCGATTCCCACTGATCATCTATTGTGTCTCGTCTGAGTTGAGTCAACTCAGACTTGGACGATTTGGTGAAATACTAAAGAACAACAAATCAGATAAAAGAAGCAGTAATTAGTAATTTTTTTGGGTTAATTATTTTTGGGCCTTAAAAAAATGAGTAAAACATTATCTTTTCTTTCAATCATGAACAGGTTAATTTGCTGCAGTGATTTATATAGTTCTTTGGAGATGACAAAAAAAATTGGTGATCAAGCTGGCAAAATGTTTGAATATTTTGGGAGTTTCTTGAGAAAATGTATTTTTTCAGTTCTTTCGGTTGGACCTGTTCCTGATCACATTGCATTTATTATGGATGGAAATCGAAGATATGCTAAGAAGAGGAATTTGTTAGATGGTGCTGGCCATAGGTCTGGGTATTTAGCTCTCATGAACATGCTAAAATACTGTTATGAGTTAGGTGTGAAGTATGCTACAATTTACGCCTTCAGCATTGACAATTTTAGAAGACGTCCTGAAGAAGTTCAGTCCACTATGCAGTTGATACTAGAGAAAATTGAAGATTTGATTAAGGAGGAGAGCATGGTCAATCAGTACGGCGTTAGGATTTACTTTCTAGGCAGCCTTAAACTTTTGAGCAAGCCAGTAAGGTTGGCCGCAGAGAGGGCCATGGTTGCTACTTCTGGGAATTCAAAATCTGTGCTGTCAATTTGTCTTGCCTACACTTCCTCAGATGAAATTTTGCATGCTGTTCAAGAGTGTTGTGGAGAAAAATGGGATGAAGGAAGCGCATTGGAGTCAAAAGGAGCTGGAAATGGTTTAGTTTTTCTGAAAGGAAATGAGAATGGCAAGATCAAGCCTTCAATCGTAGTCAAGGATTTAGAGAAACATATGTATGCTGCAGTTGCACCTGATCCTGATATAATTATACGTACTTCTGGTGAGACTCGATTGAGTAACTTTCTTTTGTGGCAAAGTGCTAACTGTCTTTTATATGCACCCCCTATACTTTGGCCAGAGATTGGTCTTTGGCATTTGATTTGGGCGGTCTTGGATTTTCAAAGAAATTTCTCTTATTTGAAGGAGAAAACTAAGCTATCATAAGTTAGCTGGTAAGAGTTTTGTTGCTATTTTTGTAACTCATTATATGGTTTTGTTGATTGGTCTTTTAACTGATTTCCACTTTCATGAGACAAAAACAAACAGGGGACAGAATTTTGTATTAGTGCCCCTGTCCTCAATATAGTGATGACACATTTCACAGATGTAGGGGAATATGGCGTTTAGTTCCTAACAGGATCAGATATAGTTCTCCATGTATGGTGTTATTAGAATTCTGTTGTATCTTTGTTTTTGCGGCACGGGATCTATTGTACTGTGTACTTCACAAGCAGAAAGGATTTTTTTCCACTTTTCAGTTCAGCTTGGTGAAGTATTATGAAAACGAAAGAGTCCTTTAGCTTTTTTTCTTATTTTAATTGTATTTTTTATTGTGACTTGTATATTCTGGATGGGCGATTTGCTATGCATTGTATCCTGAAAATTTTGAAAGTAGATGGATGACACATAAAGTTTCAATTTTAGTTGCATTCTGTTATAATTCATCTTGATAGCCCTGGAAAATCTGAAAGTGCATAAAATATCTTTGGAAAATACATAAAATACAAAGCATGCATCAATAGCATTCATCAAGGTATCTTTGTTTTCTGTGCACTTCTGCTATGCCTAATTACAATAGCATGCATCAAGAAGGCAATAGAGCCAGCGGAACAACACCTTGGCAGCCTGCATACTATGATGGTAGTATGGGGCACTTTATTAGTTACCAAGCAAGAGAGTAACACCCATAGAGCAGTCCATGCATCTTCGGAGGTAGGGAGGAATGGAGCATTTCATTGTCCTCTTAGCTTGTTAAGTACTAATAGTATATTTGGTATTCTACATATCTTAAAATAGTTCCTTTTTTGGGCTAAGCTAAGTGAAGGAATGGACTGAGGGGCTCATTTTGACCATACAATCTTTCGCTTTCTTTGCAAGCTTAGAACTCAGGTGTAGAGTTCGGTACGCCCTTGAATCCTAACCCCATAAAATTGTGCATGAGGGTTGCAAGTATTGCGTGTTTGAATTGTTTATTAGGAAAAATATAACCAGCTTAGCAGCATTGGTAACTTCTTATTAATTCAACAAATGCTTTCTACTCCTATTTTTTTCTTTTTGGAATTCTATAAATCCTTTCTAGAACTCTCATGAAAAGGCTTGATAAAGATTTATATTTAATAATTTCTGTTTGTGTGGGACATGAACATGACTATTCCATAGGACAGTCTAATCATAGCATTTTTTAATTATTGCTTTTCAGTAATTATGTTTAATAATTTCTGTTTATGTGGGACATGAACATGACTATTCCACAAGACAGTCTAATCATAGCATTTTTATAATTATTGGTTTTCTACTGACCTATTTACACCATATTAGCTTCATTTTTTTAATTATTGATTTTCTGCTGACCTATGTACACCATATCAGCTTCACAAAAAATACGAAAGCAAATATTTGAAGTTAGAAAAAAATTCAAGAACCAGAACACTAATCAAGTAATGAAGTAATGAGCGGGACCAATTGAAATTGAGAAGTTCCCGGCCGGATTTTAAAGATGGATGAGGAGAGAACAAATACAAAAGTAAAGCTTATCCTAACATGAAATCAACCTCATAATTTAGTCATCATTCACTTCATAATCATAATTTTAGCATTTGATCATGAAAAATACAATATCTAACTAAATCAAAATCAATTACAACTGTATAGTCAAAAGATGCATAAGATCGAGCCAAGAATCTAATTAATCCAACCCAAGTCATGAGCTCAATCTCTCCAAACCAAGTAAACCAAAACTAAAACCAAGCAACTAAATCTTTCCTTGATTAGTTGTTGAGTTTAGCATGCAAACCCTCCTTTATCTTGTTGATTAAAATCACCCCAAAATCACACCTTGATTGGAAGAGAGAGGGAGAGAGAGAGAGAGAGAATACGAAACAATTGGAAAAGTTTCTCAATAGTCAAATTCTACTTCGCTATTATCTTTCAATATTTTATTTAACTATAGTTCAACCCCACAACTTTCCTAAGCTTATCAATTTCACCCTCAAACTTCTAATTCTTTACTTAAGACCCTAATAAGAAAACATGGATATCACAAAAGCATGAGAGGTTTTAACTTTACAGAGTGAGGCCAAAACCGCAACGGATTTTCTGTCCCATACCTTGTGTCACTCTCTGCCCCACTTTTTATTATATTGTTATTTCTCCTACATAAATATCATGTTTTAGTTCTTTTTTGTTTCCTTAAGATCCAATAATTAATTGAGTAATACGCAAAATTTAACATACTCAAAAAATCAAAATGCATTAAAAATGAGATTTTTTAATGAATTTTCTGCTATATTTTTTAATTTTCTATTATATATTGCTTTTTTGAAGCTGCTCAAAATTTAACATACTCAAAAAATCAAAATGCATTAAAAATGAGATTTTTTTATGAATTTTCTGCTATATTTTTTAATTTTCTATTATATATTGCTTTTTTGAAGCTGCTGTATTTATTTTTTACTCAATTAATAGTTATTGGATCTTAAGGAAACAAAAAAGAACTAAAACATGATATTTATATAGGAGAAATAACAATATAATAAAAAGTGAGACGGAGAGTGATACAGAGTATGAGACAGAAGATCCGTTGCAGGCCAAAACTATCTTCTTTTAGTTTCAATAGAATGTGTGGCAACAACTTGAAAAATAGAATGAAATAGAGGCGGGAGATGGACAAAGAAATGCCAGAAATCAGAGTGCCGTAATTATGCGGCTATACCATGGGCAAAGAAGAAATTTCCACAATTATGATGAAATTCTAAATCATCCTACAACAAAAATGATTTTGGTTGCATGTTCTAGAAGAAAGGTGCTTGCATTCCGATGCATGTAGATAGAGCATCGACCCTATAGTTTAGAGGTTTCTAGATGTGATCTTCATTCCTCATGTATCCAGTAGCCCACATTCCTAGGATTATTTTATTGTCTTCTACATTATTCATAACACCCTAAGTGCGAGATTATATAGGGGTAGGACCTATGGCCTTGTTTGGCAGACAAGTTTTTTTTCAAGTTTATTTGCTACAAGTTTTTTAAAAATTTTAGCTACAATAACATCAAAAAACTTCTCACGGTTTTTAAACAATACATTTCAAAATATTCAAAAATTTACACATTTCAAAATTTTTTTTAAAAACCTCTACAGTAAGTTATAGTAAAATTTTAGACAAATACCAAAAAAACTCACTTGCCAAACGGGACCCTAATATGAGGAGAGTTTTCGGCTCCTGAAGATTGGTTGATGTCTTAGGTACTGTGCAACTTGTGTGTTTGTTTATATAGCTATATGTTGCCAAATAATATTTCGCTTGTTTCTTAAATATATTTTTCAAACCATCTTTTTATGTCGCATATATTATATTATAAAAAATATTACAGTATTTATTCTAAATAATATTTCAAATAATACTCTATCCAAGCACTCTCATTAACTCTTGTGTCCCACCTTGCATTACTAGCAATATTTCGCGTGCTTTGCACACAATTTTATCACCCTAAAATATAGTACTGTTAGATATTAAATTTTTTCTTAATTTTGATTGTCAATTGCATACTATAATATTTCAATATTTTTATTGTTAACCAATTATGTTGAATGCATTAAAGTCATAATTTGACTTTTTTTTGCCTTTAGAGAATTTATATTTTTTAATTGTGACAAACAAATATCAATGCAATCATGTTATATCAAAGTTATTGTACACTTTTAATATCATTATAATTAAACTATATAAAGAGTAAAATGTAACATCAATTTTAAAAGGAATAAGAGCAAATGAGTTTGTTTATATTAATTATGTAATTTAAACTCAACTATCATATTAGGGTCAATTTTAAAAACTCCCCCTAAAGTATATCTATTTTTGACTTTGCCCACAACATTATTTTTTTTCACTTCATCTCCTAAACTGTTAATTGACTCCTATGTTGTGTGATGGTAATGTCAAAAGGATATTTATACCCTTAATAGTTAAATGCAGTAATTCTCCTATCTTATTTTACATTTTATGTTAGTCACTATTTTTTCTCAACTTGTTTATTTGTCACTAAAATCTTTAGTCAACTCCAATATTTTATAACATGAGGACAAATAATGTCTAAAAAATCAATATCCCTAGCATAGTATGAAAAAATTATGTGTTTGGATAGGAGATTATTTGGAATAATATTTTGAAAAAATATTGTAGCAGTGTTTTTAATGTGATGTATGTGAGATAAAAAGATGGTTAAAAAGATTTTAAAAAATGGTTAGAAAATATGTTTGTGATGCAATCAAAAAAAATTTGGCACATAAACCACTATCCAAACACACTATACTTATAGATGTGGTCCTAGTAAATTTCATCCCACCTCTTTTAGATTGAGAGAAACATCTTACTAATTTCATGTAATAATGAGAAAAATAACAAAATTTGTTATTTGAAAAATTAATATGTGAAATTATAATGAAAAGTTTAAAAATGCTTGCATATTATCTGTTTCTCTTTATGAATATGCATATAGTTTTGCTTTTATTTTAATAGTTAGATATTTTCTTTATATGGGTGTATACATTTTTTTGTTAGTAATACTTAAAAAATGGAGAAGCATGGTTGATTTGGCTTTCAAAATTTTTAGGATCGTTTTTTAATATAGCATGATTAGACGCTATTAAAAATTATTTGAATTTCTAAAAAAAAATTTTATTGCATCATAAGCACGTTTTTCAATCATCTTTTTTTTTTAATCATATTTTTATTTCACAAATATCAAATTGCAAAAAGTATTACAATATTATTTTTAAAAAATTTTCAAATAATCTTCAGGGAAAAATGGCCAATTTAGTCCCCATACTTTCAGACTTATGCCGATTTAGTCTCTTTATTTTATTCTTGGCCAATTAGATACCTTAACTTAAGATGCAAGTCTAATTGAGGCCCTTCGTGGTGGCGCCACCAGGAAATGTCAACCAGGAGTGAATTGACTGTTGGGCTACTTTCAGAATATCACTTATGGGGCTTTAATAAAGCCAACTAATTCATAAGGTAGAAATTTTCACATCCCGGGGGTAGAAAACACCCAAAAGAATATGCAAAAAAACATAGTAGTAACATGCAATCTCGTCTCCAAGTTAGGTTCTTCCATTGTCTCCAAGGCAGCCTCATCTACTATCTTAGATTTGGGAGTTGGGGCTTGGAGAATTTCCTTCATCTTTAAGCTTATGATTCGGCTCATTTGGGCTCCGCCAATTTTTAATCTCTCGCCGAACGAGGATGAAGCCATTTTTAGTTTCTCCAACTTGTCCATTTTTTGTTTCTTTTTTCTTTTACTTGGGTTTGAATCTCTTTATGATGCTGGGAAGAGTGGTGGTAAGTGGGGGAAACTTTGAATAGCTCAAACCCCAGAGAGGGCAGGATATTTTTTGGCCTAATGGGAAGGATTTTGATACCATAGTTACGCGTGTCTACATTTTGAAAAGCGGTGGTGGTCGATGGCGAATTAGGTGGGGGAGAAACTTTGAACAGTGAAAGCTCCTCACTTTTATTTTAGTTTTGTTACCGTATGAATTAGTTGGCTTTATTAAATCCCCATAAGTGATATTCCAAAAGTAGCCCTCTCTATGTGGTCAATTTCACTCCTGCTTGACATTTTCTGGTGGTGCCGCCGCGAAGGGCCTCAATTGGACTTGCATATGAAGTTAAGGTATCTAATTGACCAAGAATAAAATAAAGGGACAAAATCGACACAAGTATGAAAGTATAGGGACTAAAGTGACCATTTTCCCTAATCTTCAGTCCAAACAAACCCAATCTATAGACCTTTAATAATATTTTTATTGTTTATTATTTCACTAATAATTTTTATTTTTCCCTTATATATGTAAAATGAGCAAGATATTTTACGTCTATCTAAAAACCTGTAAATATGGAGATAAAATTTAATAAGACCTATATTCATAAATATACAATAATTTTTATTATTATGTTAGGGATACTGATTTTTTAAATATTATCTGTCTTGAGTGGTTTTAGAAACAAACAAACAAATTAAGAGAAAAATAATATTAGATGGTAAAATGTGAAACATGCTGTACCTTAAAGGGATTTATTGGAATTAATCCTTTTGGGTATAAATATCTTTTTGACATTTTCATTACACAATGTTGGAGTTGACTCACGGTTTTATGAGATAAAGTGAAAAAGTATGTTAGGGGATAAAGTGCCAAATTAGTTAAACTTGAAGTATGTGATTAACCCATTTCTCTCTTCGTCCTGCTCCCGACAAACTCACTCCGGCTAAAGTTTGAATTGGAAACGTCAAACTTGAACCCTTAAAAAAAGGAAAAGCAGATTTGACTAAAATACTAAGGGTAGGGTTGTTTTTTAAAAACAGCACTATAGCATTTCGTTTTTCAAATATAACCCCGTTTGAATTAGTTATTTTTGAGATTATTTTTTAAAAACTATATGAAAAACTTTAGATTTTAGATTTTAGTTTTATCAAATGCACCATGAGTATTATGGGCTGTATAAGAGTTCCAAATTTAGAATTGTTTTTACAAAAATTGATTAAAGGAATTGAAAAAAAAAAAGAATTATTCTATTCTAAAGCTCATGATCAAAATTTTACAAAGAATTTTAATATCTCACAAATGTCATATTTTGAATTAACACAATTGCGTGTAAGCACGTGGGATCGAAAAAGCATTGACCCCACCGCCATTGCTCAAAACAATTGCCATTCATCAGTAGTAGTACCAACCTTGCAACAAATCTCTTCCACCGGAGAGAAATCTTTCTCACGCACTCTCCGTCTTTGCAAAGGAAGACCCAATGGCGGATGCATTTCTTGGTGCCACTATACAGTTTCTAGAGGGGAAAGCAATAACCTTGGCTTCCCAGCAGATTAGCCTTTCTTTAGCCTTTAAGAAAGATTTGCCGAAGCTGAAGAAAACACTTACCAAGATCCAAGCTGTTTTTCATGATGCAGAGCAAAAGCAAGTCACCCTCGAGTACGCGAAGCTTTGGTTGAAGGAACTTGAAGACGTGGCTTTTGATGCTGATAATTTGTTGGATGATCTCAATTATGAAATGATTCTGCGCAAAGTTGAGATTCAGAAACAGGTGAAGAGGAAGGTATACTTCTCCTTCTCACTCTTCAATCCCATCAGATTTCGTTTCAAAATGGCAAATAGAATTCGAACAGTCACTATGAAATTGAAAAGAATTAATGAAGAAGCAAAGGGCTTTGGCCTCCAGTCACAAAATGGAGGATTAATGAAGAACAGAGAGACTAACTCTGTTACTATTGATTCAAGCTTTGTTGGAAGAGATGATGACCTCTCGATAATAGTGACAGGGTTGACTGCTGCGATTAAAAATGAAATAGTCCTGGTTCTTCCTATAGTTGGCATGGGCGGGATTGGAAAGACCACCTTGGCTAAAAAAGCTTTTAATGATCTAAAGATTGAAAATCATATTTTGACAAGAGAAAATGGGCATACGTATCAAAAGATTTTGATGTCAATAGGCTTTTTAGTTCGATTATAGAATCATTGCAAGTCTAAAAACCCGAAGCTGAGAATAAAAAGTCCAGAGTCAAGCTGCTAAAAGAATTATTGGATGGCAAAAAGTATCTACTGGTTCTTGATGATGTGTGGAATGAGCAAGCCACACTATGGAATGATTTTCTTGGGTCTTTGAAAGGTATCAGCTCATCCAAGGGGAATTCCATTCTTATGACCACCCGTCACCAACAAGTGGCAGCCATGACAAGAATTTCTTCTCCTCCATGTTCTTTGAAAAAATTGCCAGATGATGAATGCTGGCTCATTCTCAAAGAAAATGCATTTGGTGCTGGGAAAGTGCCGGATGGAATGCAAGACATAGGATACGGGATTGCAAAAAAATACCAAGGTGTACCATTAGCTGCAAGTGTACCCGGCGGCATATTGCGCAACAAGGGAAGTGTGAAAGGCTTTCAATTTTGGAGACTGGCCTTCAAAATTTAGGTGGAGATGAAAAGTTGAGTGTTCATCATCTTCCATCTCCATCGCTGAAAAACTGCTTTGCGTATTGTTCAATTTTTCCCAAAGACATTGAAATAAATAGGAGTCAGCTACTTCTAACTTTGGGCAGCAGAAAGATTTCTTCATTCAAATCCAAGAAACAACATGGAGATGGAGGAAGTTGGAGAAATGTTTTTTTCGATTTTGTTGGATACTAACTTGTTGCAAGATGCTGTGAAGGATGAGTAAAGGAATGTCTTGAATTGCAAAGTGCATGATCTTGTGTATGATTTGGCATTATCCATCTTCAATTATAAACCCTTAAGGTTGAAAGGAACTAGAACGTATTACGACGAGACCCTTTCTATTCGGTATCTTGCAACGGAGAAAAGTGACGAAGAAATACCATTTCCTTTGCATGAGAGTTTCAGGTACGTTACGACATTATTCTTGTCTGCAAGCACTTGAGCATCTCATTTTGTCAAACATTTTGAATCTAATGGAATGGATGGAAGCAGCATTTCATGATGAAAAAGATGATGGTATTTCCTGTTCTTGAGAAGTTAGAGATTAAGAATTGTACGCAATTAGCCATTGCTCCAAGTCATTTTCTGATTCTCAAGGAATTTCATGCCAAGGACATCAATCATGGATCAACCATAATAGCAAATATTTGCAGTCGAGTCAGCGCTTTTACCAGTCTGTCAATTTGGAATGTCAAAGAGCTCACCAAGCTATCAAATGTGTTATTCCAAAACAATCCGAATATTGCATTTTTCAAGTTGTACAATTGCCATGATTTGGAACAGTTGTTGGATTTCAGCTCTCGTGTTCAAATCCAAAATTGCCAAATAGTACCCGAGTTGGACCAATCATATAGTAATGTTGACAATATTAATTCTCAAGATCTGGTTGGTCTTAGACTCTTAGGTCACTAGAGACCAGTAGATTTCCGTATTTGAGAATATACTAGAGACCAGTGTTATTCCGTAGATTTCCGTATTCTCAAGATCCGTATTCTTAAGATTTCCGTATTTGGTTGGTCTTAGGTCACTATTAATTCACGAATCTTCTTAGTAAAAAGGGAGGAAATTTCCGTATTTTGGTGCTCGAATTTTATATCCTTTCCAGTAGATTTAGACCGAACACTTTCCTTCTCTATTCTAGACATACTATTGGAAATTAGTTTGTAGTACGGAAATTGATCTAGACTTGTGACATGATTTTTCTTATCATGTCTAGGAGTTTGATTCATGAATTTCCTATAAAGTTAATTGGTATTTTGATGTATCTTCTCAAGTTTATTAGTTCATTTATGGAACCACTTAATTCATGTACTTGGTGTACTAAATTCATAAATAGATATTAAGTGAAAATACATCTTCACACTGATGTATCTTCTCATGTTCATTAGTTCATCAAACTACTCAATTAATGTATTTAAAGTACTAAATTCATGAATAGACATTAAGTGAAGATATATTGTTGTATCTTCTCAAATTTATTAGTTCATATATTGGTGTACTATATTCATAAATGGACATTAAATGAGATTCATGTACTTTAACTCTTGTATTGCCTATAAATAGAGGTAGTTTAACCTCTCTTGTGGCAACTTGTGCTTAAGTTATTTTAGATTTGCAAAACCAACTTCTTACATCCTTCTCTTGTGAAAACTAAACTTAAACTTGCTATAGGCTAGTTTTTGTTTCCATTGTATCTAAGAGGTAATTTACCATCTCAACCCGATTAGCAAGACTTGAAAATTCTCTTGAACTTCCCAAAAATTAGTTTAGTCAAGTTGTTGATATTATTCTTGTAATAACTTTGCAGTAGGTTCATACACTTGTAATTCCCATATTTCTCCAACACATACGTCAATGTGACAAATGAATTAATTTCCCCCAGAGGGAATCTTGGTTTTCTTACAAGGTTAAGAGGGTTGGAAATTGGACCCTTCTCAGAAATCATGGATCTGCATTCGTTCCTAGCCGACCACACCACCACTTGCCCTCCCTTTGGCATTTAAGTTTGTATGAAAACTTCAGCACATGTCCTCCTTTGAAATTCTTGATTTAGAAGTTTTTGCAGTAAAATCATTGCCTGATTGGTTTGGGAAGGTTTCGTGACTTGTACAAGTCGGGCTCGACTATTGTGAAAGGCTAGAGAGTTTACCTTCCAACCAATCAATGAGAAGTCTCACCAAACAAAGATGGCTGCCGATTGAAGGTTGTCACCTTCTACAGGAAAGATGCAATCCAGAGAGCAGCTGCAGCAGCAACGACCCCAATTCTGAGTGGTCCAAGATCTCCCATATTCCTGAAATCACTAGCAAATTGAAGGAGTCTCTATGTAAAGTTCATGATAATGTAAATTTCCCAGTTAAAGATCCTCTGAATTTCTCTATTTATATAAGTTTCTTTCACCATTTTCTCCTCAAACTCTTTCTGCTAAACAATTGCTGCAAAAGATCTTGCTAGCTGCTAAACAATTGTATGTGTGAGAGAGAGAGATTAATATTTTATTTTTCCGGATGACTATTCATTTGTGGACTTTACATGGTGTCCTGCTCTGCCAAATAACTCTTTTCCCTCCTACGTTTACTTGTGGCTGCCCAAGAACTGAGATTTTGGGAGATCAGATGTAGTTTTTGCAGGATACGTTTTCGTGTTTCCTTTTTCATCACTTAAATAATGATGTGATTTATAAATTATGGCTATGTTGTGAATTGCAGCTGAAATTTTTGAAAGTTCAATTTTTCTGAGCAACATGAAGTTTCTTCAATTTTGCTCATCTTGTTTTCTTTCTTCCCTGCTTATGCACTTAGTAGATATATTGCATATCCAGTCCTGGTTTATATCCAGGACATCTTTAAATTCAGTTCTGGACTTTTGTTTTTCCTACTCTGATTTTTTTTAAATTTTAAATTCAGTTCTGGATTGTATCCAGGAGCGAAACTTCTAGGCAAGTAAATCGCTTTTAGCTAAAACAAAGTACTAGAACTTGTTAGCAATCAAGACTATCTTGGCTTGTCTTTCAATATTCTAAGGGAAATTACTATTACCCATGGTTTTGCATTTCACCGCACCATAATGCTCCTATTGTTCAATATTATTCACTTAACCCCCTGTAGTATTCTGTAAAGTGGAAAATAGACAGGGAAATCACCCATAAAGTTGCCATTCATTCAAACTTTTTCAGTTATTAGTGCCTTAAATATCAAGAATTATCAACAAATAGTCAAGCTTGTCTTATGGTTGAACAGTCAAGTAGTACCCTAAAGCAATTTCTTCATATATCTTCCAAATGGAACTTCCAGGTGAAATAACAGGCAATCTGGTATTTTTAATTTTACTGGGTATGCAGTGATTGAACGATGAAGTTTCACATCTTCCTTCTTGCAGCTGAATGCTGATATTACTTGTTTTTCTATAGTTAGCAAACCATAATACTCTGAGGTTGTGCATGCCTTAGTTTTGGAGTTAGTTTTTATCCCCTACTGGGCTATACTTGTCTGTTGAACTATGTTACTAGCTACGAGATTACATTCTTTTATGTTGTTAATTGCCTAATGCAACTGTGGTTTGTCAGACAGTTGCTCTAGTGCTATAGATCTGATGAAGTCTCTACGCATAAGCTATTCTCCCAAGCTTCGGGCTATTACGAGGTTGATGTAAAAGCTAGATTACATGGTTAGTATCTCAAGGTTGCATAAATTTCTCGAGTCTATCTTAAGATATTTCTTATTTTGTGTCTTTAAACCAAATCAGGGTAATGGACTCTACCTGCAGAAGGCCAAATTTTTTGATGTAGGAGGGGTAATGTTTGACGCTAAAACTATACATGAATATGTAATAGATATCTTTCAATCAGGTAGTGAATTTTTGAGGGGAAGGATCTACCCCATTGGCAATACAGTTCATGTGGATGGCAATCTCCTAGTGAAAAGGACTGTCCATGCAAATTTCTTGGAGTTTTTTTTCGAACTCTGCAAAAATCCTTAAGTCCTTTAAATGGGCAAGTCAAATACCTTGATGGTACTTGCAAACAAACTAAAATTAGAAAAACAACAAACAAGTAAAAAAAAAAAAAAAAGAATGTAAGGACTATTCCTATTGAAATCAGTTTTCTTATAATATTTGAGGGATCTGAACAAGATCGAAAGTCTAGATACATCGTTTAAGATGGCTCGATCCCTTGAATGAAATTTGACTTGGGCTATATTGCAGGTGCAAAAGGTTTTCCAGTGGCAGTAACTTGAGATGCTGGGTTCCACCTAAGCTACTTGCACTCTTATGTTAGTATTAACTTCTCAAGAACTAATTCTACCATTTCATTCCTTTAAAAATCAAGCATTGATTGATGTTATTATCTTCTAAGAATTGAATTTTACTAACTCTTTTTATGCTGTACATTATTCATATTTGCTGTGCTTTGGACTCAGCAAGGCTTGGCATAAAATCAGTAACGTGGAATTGGAAATGCTGTTGACTAAGGCCTGATGGTAGCCTACTGTTTTTTGCTCACAAGACACACTGTGAATAGCTAAGGCAAGGCATCTTTTGAGGAACCTTTGCTATATTATCTAAGATTATGCAATGAGGATATGGATCCCAAGATTTAGGTCTTAAATTGGCCCAGTTCAAGTCATCATTTGCAGCTGGACTAGAAAAAGTAGGAAAACTTTTTTACTTGGGGGGATCTGTCTGGGCTCTCTCAAAAGGATGACTCTTGCGCTTTAATTCCAAAATGAGAGGGTTAAGGTACAAGTCTGTGTGAGTGCAATGCTTTCTGCATGGGTTTATTCTCATTGTGCAATTCATTGTCTGATGTCATTTCTTCATATGGTCAAAGGCAATCCTAAGTCTAGTTTGAGAGTCTACATTCACATTGGTGAGTCCCTGGAAAATGTATGAGGAGGACAGATAGAGTTTCTTGAGGCTTAGAGCTCTTGCAGAAGCTGCATGAAAGATGATTCTAGCTGGCTACAGGGATTTTCACTCATGAGGTACTTCTCTTTGTGATGAAGTTATACTGATTCAAGAAAATTTATTTGATTTTCACCGCCACTTCTGATTTATTCATGATTTCATCAAATTTTCATAATCAATAGAATCAAAGAGGTCTTCATGATTGCCATTTATTTTAAACTTGTATGAAATTGTGAATCCCATTGTTTACAAGGTAAATTACAAGGTAATGAACAGACAGATGGATAAGCCAATACATGGGAAAACTCCTGGTTGGATTTTTAAGTCATCATATGTCCTTACTCTTATAATCATGCATATACTTCTGAATCAGCTGCTTTCATTTTTTGGAGTGTAATTATTATTGCTCTTAACCTAGTGATGATCAAAATGCCTTATCGCCTTGTTTGTCTCCATTTAGATGACAAATGCTGCAAATGAGGCTTGTCAGCCCTTTCAAAGAAATATAGCCCGATCGAATTGAGAAGCATTTGTCTGAAGGGTTCTAAGTTGGCACATCTGAAATGCTTGAGTGGTAACTTTCCTACCAATCCATCAGAAGACTCCCTATAGGGTGTGAATCTTCTTATCTGAACGGAAGATGATGTCATGAGGGCAGCTGCGCCAACACTGAGTGGTGTAAGAGTTCAAAGTTTTTTGTACTTTGTGATTGATCATTTTTTAATTGGATACGAAGTTGTCACAATTTGCTCAAATTCTAAGGAACTCTGGTCTACAGCTGTCTCATTCCTTGTTTAACTGATCTTTAGATATAGGCTCTGAGGAGATTTCACATGGCCTCTTGTACATATCATATATTTATCAGTTTATCATCTGCTTCAGTTTAAATTATGCTTCAGATCACTCAACTCTGTGCTACATACTCTGCCTGAGTATATTTCGTAGATTTGAAAAATCTATTTGGAGTTGGGACTTTCTTGGATTATACACTGGGACTGCTTGCTAGAATGATTTTGACACTTACTCTGCAGTTTCCCCTCCACAATAACTTGTCTGCAATATGATCTAAATGATGAGTTGGATTTGCAATATTTCAGTGTCAATTGTATTCTGTATGTTTCTCAGTCAGGAGGGAATTGTTGCACATAAGTGGGGATTGCTTTCACAATAACTAGTCATGGTCATAGAGATTTGTAGATACTCCTTTTGCTCTTTTTTTTTTTTTGGATCCCAATTCTTTTTGAAATTCTAAATTCTCTCACCTCAAGTGAAATAAGGAATATATCTAGGAAAAAAGATCATTGGAAGTACCTTTTATTTTAGGATTACTCTTTTAAAGATCATTCAAGGGTCATTAGTATCACTTGAAATTAATATTGTAATCTAATCTTTATTGTGCCTCTGTTATCCCTTTGACTTGCTGAAATGGGCATGGTCACAATGAGATCTTATCTGGCTAGGAACACTTAAAATGTAGTATTACTAACATTTTAGTACTCGTGCAAAGGCCCAAATCCTGTATTATATTATTCAGCATGTGTGTTAAGTTGCAGTTCTACAATCATATGCATAATTATTTTAAAAGAAAATTTACTGAAGTTCATGCTTACGTTTGTTGACTGAACAATTACATGAAAATATTTTTTTAAAAAAAATAGATGGGGATTGATTTTTTTTTTTTTTGGCTTCTAGGAAGGATGCTCATAATGCTCAAGATCATTGGTTTTAATATAATTCTTTCCTTGGGTGGTCAAATAAAATGATAAGTTTACTTCTTCCAAACTTTCAATGTTCAAGAATTGAGATTGTTTAAGACTAATGTTAACGAAAGAAATTTTGGGATATTTTTACAAGTCAACAACTGAAATGTCTTAAAGTTTCTCGTTTTTCTTAAGGCAAGATAAATTTTGTCAACTTAGGGTCTGTTTGTTTGGGTGGAAAAGGTTTTCTGGAAAACATTTTCCATATTTTCCATTGTTTGGTTGTCAATTAATTTGAGAAAATAATCTCTGACAGAAAATAAGTTACATCCATGGGAGGAAAATAATTTCCTTATCTATCATTGTGAAGTTATTTTCCTCAGCCTTCTTTTCACAGCCTCACAAGGATTTTCGACATCAGCAAACCAATCTGAGGGAAAATACCTTTCATTCCCAGCATCTCATCAAGTAAACTACTCCGGCATCTCTCTCTCTCTCTCTCTCTCTCATTTTTTTCCTTTCATTCCCGAAGAACCCCCATTCCCGCTTCCTCCGGCGTCAGTCCTCGGTGGTGATCACCTCCTCCGGCGACACTATCTCAGCGGCTACCACTACATAATCTATACACTCACAAGTCATTTTCATTCGGCAGGTTTTTTTAACTTTCAGTTTCTCGTCTTCATGCACAAACACCTTCACTGCGTCTGTATATACAATTGCACACAAATTTCATCTGTTTCCTTTCGAAGTTGGATTTGAATGACATTTTGTGGGTTGCTTTTGTTTTAGTTTGTTCTTACCTGATTAGGGTTAAATCTGATTTGATTGATGCTAATGAATTAATTTGGCTGCTGAGTTTTGGGGGTTTTATGATTCTTGGAATCCGAATCCGGGTAGGGTAGGGTAGTGTTTTTCTTACAATCTGGTGAGACCATTTCTGACAAGATTTCACTGGGGTACCACTAGAAGACAATTGGATACTTTTTCTTTTTCGGTTGAAGTTCCTGTACCCCTTTTGATGTTGGAATTAGATTGATTTCAATAACTAGCTTGAGTTTGCTGCTTTTGGGTAAACACCCGCTGATAACAAGTGCCATTATTTACTTCCCATTTGCCCCGGTGATGATTGTGTTTCATGTTGCTGATTGGGATATGGAGGAATTCTGTCTTGGATTCCTTTTGGGCGAGCTTGAAGTGCAGCCTTCTCTGTATAATTTCATTTGTCTATTCTTCTCTTGTGAATTCTTCTCTGGTTTTTTGAGACTTTATTCTTCGACTGCCGGTAGTGTTTTTCTTACAATCTGGTGAGACCATTTGTAAATAGTTGACAAAATCTGATTAGGGAGGAAAACAGTTTGCTTGTGTTCATCCCAGAGAGCAGTAAACTTTTTATAAAAAAGATTCCATGTGTCTTCCACGACTCAACTATTAGCTGCTTAAATCCATTATGACAGTTTGTAAGACCACAAATTGTGTTTGATAGGAGCTATGCTTTATGAAAAAGAAGATATGAAAAAAGAGAAGCAATGAGTTCACTGTTTGCTGACAAAATCATTTTAGACTTCAAATAGGTAGGCATCTGTCAGACTAACCCATCAATAATTGTAAACAATCGCCACCTTGTTTCTCCAGTTTGTTTTCCATGTCATTCCGTGCATAAATTGAATAAACTCTCTGTAGATTTGTCCTGAAATTTTGTGGTTGTCTGAGTGTATACATGCACCTGTCTGATGTGGTCGGTGAATCTAGTTCCAAGTTTCAATGCTATGTAGAGTTGAAGAAGCAAGTCCAGCATTATTAGGATTATTTCATCAGATTTTGTCATAGTCTTGAAACTCATCCAGTAAGTTAAGTCTTTATCCTTTTGTAAAGTCGTTACCTTCTTGGGAAGTTTAGATGGCTGAGGTTTTCTCAATCATGATTGCTGAACATTCTTCTACTGACAGTACAACGTCTGCCAATTTTGCATTCTCTCTTTCCACCACCATTTCATTAGTTGATAGTTAAAGGCATAAAGCTACTTGGATTTGTCTTCGTGAGGCTGAGCCAATTGGAACTAGCACTCAGAAAGCAGTGATGGTGGTGATATATATGATCCTGGGTTCAAACATGTGGAGTTTGGGAAGAAGTCTTTTTTTCTAGAATTACTGTTATTGCAAATGGTATATTACAGACAACCTGTAATTGCACTTAAAGTTCTGAATCAATAATTCCACTGGATTTCACTTCCATTGTTCCTATTTCGGTATTATGTGTAGCCCAAGTAATAATCTTCCACGAAGATTGATAAAAACCTCTTATTTTATCAGTATTCCTTGCTGAAGCTAAAGATAAGTGTTGATCCCAAGATTGTCACTTGGGAGTACAGTAGATTATTCATTTTGCAACATCTGCAAGAGATTGCATGAAGCATAGCTCCTATCAAGACTACTTACTGCATGAAAAGTCACTTACCCGTCTGTGTTTTACATTTTGCAGAGGGTGATGCTGTATATATGAAGATGACTATCATCGTGTTTGGCCTTGTTAGAGCCAGGAAAGAGATTGCATGTGTGTGAACTTTACTTTGAGTAATTAGTTGGGTAGTTTAGTCCCTTTCTCTTGTAATCAAATATGCGAGGCTGCTGTTTCATTGTCTAATTATCAAATTTGGTTGGATTCTTGGAATTGTATTATGATTGTGAGACTTATTATGGATGCTAGAATTGCTAATTATCTTGTGATGCAGGTTATATAATACAGCTAGTTTTCTTTTGATTTTTAACTCTTCTTTCCCAGCCAATTCATTAGTATCATTAATAATTCCATTTAAGAACTCATGGTGTAATATAAATATATATTTTATAGAAATGATAATATGATTATAATGGATAGAAACTAAAATTAACTTGCAATGAAATAAATGTTTTGAGAGTAGAAAAATATTTGTAACATATCAACGAACATATCAGAAAATATTTTTATTGACAAACCAAACACTGGAAAATTATGAAAAAAGGAATTTGAAAAGTATTTTCACTTAATAATCAAATATCGGAAAATTATGGGGAAGGAAGTGATTTTTCAGGAATGCAAAACACACAAAGCAAATAAAGTAAATAGAGACCTAAACTATTACATTTGGGGCCCAGCTACAATCTAAAAGGGGGAAAAGAATTTCAGTCCAACCAAACGGACCCTTAGTGCTTCGGATTCGTTATTTTTTGCTGCTTATCCCATATTTCTTTTCTATACTTAGCTCAAGTACATGGACTACGTAGTACGTATCAGCCTTTCGCTCAAGCACAGTGTAGCTTTTAAGCAATCAGACTGTTCGACTTCTTCTGAAATTCAAAAAGCGTTAAATTTCGTATGGATGATTGTCTATCAAAATATTTTACAGCACAAGATGCATGCAACTTACCATTAACACTTAGGAATCATTCTTCATGGCTTATCCTTTATCTCATGTATTCATGTTCGGTATGTTTAATCTGGCTTCTAGCTGGAAATTTATTGATGCAACACGAATGTGACTTTTTAACGGGTAGAATGGACGGGAAATTGCATAATACACCATAAGTTATTAAACCCGACTTGACCCAATGACTTGGGCATCAGACTGGACTAGGTCTCTAGTTTGATTAGGTAAGGAATTAATCCGATCAAACCCAAACAAACCTGTTTAACCCGATAGTTGAACTAGGAATCGTTCGATTTTCCAATTGACTCTCTCTCTCTCTCTCTCTCCACAATTGTGGGTCTTTGTTTTTGGCTTTTGATAAGATTTGAATATTGGATCATCATTTAAATGTACATAAGACTTTACCACTCCCTTAGATTTATTTGATAACTAAATGTTTTTAAATACATTTTCTTACCTTTTTAATTATTCAATTAATCCTTTTAACTTTCAAAATGACAATATTTGAATAGTTAAAAAATTACTTTATTTCTAAACAAAAATAAAATAATGAAAAAATAATGTTATATTTTTTAATAGGAAAAAATGCACTTTTCATCCTCAATATTTAAGGTGTTAACCAATTTCATCCCTAAAGTTTCGTTCCAAATATATTTCATCCTCATAGTTTTATAATTTTGACCAATTTTGTCCCTAAAGTTTATGTAAAACACATTTCATCCCCTTGTTGGTTTATAATCCCCTAAAGTTTAGCACAATTTTGCAAAGAAATAGCCCACTTGTTTCTCGAGAAGCTCAGCCGGAGTTCAGCCAGTCACTCCCACTGCCTCTCCCTCTTGTTGGTTTATAATCCGAGAGTAAAAAAACCAAAGTGACAGAAGGTTTTTGACTTTTCCAGGGCCTCTATAACTAGAGAAGCTCCTTCTCCTCCTCTTGTTGTTGTTTTGACTTTGTCTTATTAGACAAGTGGTAACCTAAGCAAGAGAGATTGTACTTTAATTCCATTAACAACTACTTATGAGTCTTTTTTTGGTTTCTATCAATTGAGGACAATTAAATGATTGTTAACCAATTTGTACATAATATGATCACATGTCCCATTAGTAATTGTATTATTCATACTTAATTCAGTTATTGATTAAATTATAAAAATAACAAGTGTTTTTTATAGGAGATTATCTCTTTGTTTTTTAACATTATGATATGATGTATTTGAGATAAAACAAATAGATTGAAAGATAAATAGATGATTGAAAAATGTGTACATGATGCAACTGTTGGTGCAAAATACATAGCAATAAAACAAAATTTTGCAAATAAATGACAATCCAAACCATTATTTCTTTCACAATAATATTTTTTCCAATTAGTTGTAATGGGATTGTTCGGCATTTTTTTCCAATTGGCTATAGTGAGGTTGTTTGTTTTCCACTTCTTTTTCTTTAGATCTTCTTGTTCGATTGTGATTAAGAAGAAAATAATGGTGGCTAAAAATTTCTTAGGTTTTTTTGGCACTAAAACAAGAAAGTGAAATAAGAAAAGATTTTTAAACTCTTTGTGGATCCAGTTTTTTTTTTTTACTAATGGGCATGCTATGTTCAAGTGACTATATTCTATTTAAAATCCTTGACAATCCATCAATTGTCCTCAATTAGCCAAATCTATTAAACTATGAGGATGAAATGTGTTTGTGTGAAATTTTAAGGATGAAATTAGTCAAATTATAAAATTACAAGGATGAAATATGTTTTGCATGAAACTTTAGGGACGAAAATTTTAACACCTTAAACATTAGGGATGAATAATGCATTTTTCCCCTTTTTAAAACAAGTGATACAATTTTGTTTTATATTTGACTATATTATTTATTTATGTAAAAGTATGGTAAAATGAAATTAAATCCTCTATTAATATCTATATATTCATTATCTTTTTTTTTAAATTCAATAATTAGTATCTACTTTTACATAAAATGAAATTAAATCCTCTATTAATATCTATATATTCATTATCTTTTTTTTAAAATTCAATAATTAGTATCTAAAAGCACTTTATTAGATATTTCACGTGTATTAAAATTACTATTTTATATTTATAAATATTAAATCAATACTTACAAGTTCAATGAATGATCCACTGATTGAATCAGTGACCCAGTGACCCAAACCCTTTACTGGGTTCCTTATCAGGTTGGATTTAATAACTACATTATAGTATTTTCGAGGAGTTTTATAGTTCCTTTTGGATGTTATAACCGTAAGTTCAATTTCACTGTTAGATATATAAAAGGAATTTGTCACCCTTTGGATGACATTAAAAGTTTAATCATTGAATAATGTGGCAAGAGTTAATAGACAATTAGATTATAATCATAGGTAAAGTACCTAAAAAGATGGGAGAGTGATAGGTTGGATGTTTCGAGGGAGGAAATGTAAGTGAGAAGTCTTAGTTCAATCCCTTTTACATACACTTAAACAAATTAAACAAATGATTAAAAAATACAAAAAATACCTAAAAAGGACTATTGGAATTTTCAATCATTTTCATCACTTTCAATGGTTGCTATATTAATGACTTTTTTTTTTTATTTTCACATAGTCACAGACCTGCACTGTAACACGATGTCTTGATCTTTCCATTAGAGGATTTGCTCATCTCAATTGCTCACTCTCTCTCAAAAAAGGAGTAGCATGGAGTGCCCTTATTAAACCCGATCCGACCCAGCAATGAACTACACGATCTGGACAGCCACTAGGTCTAGCTGGACCCTTAATTGACCATATAAAGAACAACTTGCTCAAACTCATTTGACCTCACCCAGGAACTTGGTCGCCCAGTGCTTACAAAGCTGAGGAAATCTTCTGGGCACAAAAGGCAAGGAGCAGATGGCTCAATGAAGGAGACAAGAATACAGCTTACTTTCATACTTGCATGAAGACAAGAAGGAAAAGAAATAAAATAACCAGCTTGCAAAAAGGAAATGGCGAATGGTGTACAGATAACCAACAAATCATCCAGAAGATTTACAGGTACTATGAAGACATGTACACCATATCTCAGCCACAAAATATGGAAGAAGTGCTAGAAGGGGTGCCTGTATCAATTACAAGCAGGCTAATTCAGAATTTGATACAACTTGTGGACGAAAATGAGGTTAGAGCAGCTGTGTTCTCCATGCACCCAAATAAAGCACCTGGACCTGATGGTATGACACCCTTATTTTTTCAAAGATATTGGCATACTATTAAAACTGATGTGGTGTCCGCTATTCAAAGCTTTTTGAGTAATGGCCATCTTTTGAAGAGCATAAATGAGACTAGTAGAACCCTCATTCCTAAGGTAGATAATCCTATATCTCTACCAAACTATAGGCCAATTAGTCTTTGTAATGCGCTCTATAGAATCATAGCAAAAATTTTGGCCAATAGACTGAAAAAAGTTATCGCCTTATGCATTAGCTATTCTCATTCAGCTTTCGTACCTAGTAGATAGATTGTGGATAATATCATTTTGGCCCATGAATCATGCATTTTTTAAAAAATAAAAGGACGGGTAATACTGCTTTTATGACCCTCAAACTTGACATGTCAAAGGCTTATGACCGAGTGGAATGGAAATTTGTGGGCAGAATGATGCTAAATATGGATTTTTGTCCTATATTTGTAAGATGGATTATGAACTGCATGTTGTCAATGACCTATTCTTTCAATTTTAATGGGGAGAGGGTAGGGTATGTGAAGCCTAGTAGAGGTATTAGACAGGGAGATCCCTTGTCCCCTTATCTTTTTTTGTTCTGTTCGGAAGGATTATCCAGTCTCATGGCAAAGGCAATTGAAGATAGGCAGATCACAGGTCTCAAAGTGAGTAGGAATGGACCTGCTTTTATCCCATTTATTCTTTGCAGACGACTCCTTAATTGTTGTAAAGCACACCCACAGGAAGCTAGAGCCATGCAAAGGATTCTTGCAAAGTATGAAATAGCCTCAGGATAGTGCATCAACTATGACAAATCTGCTGCTATACAAAGGAGGCAGAGCTATGAGCAGATGAACAACATCAAAGAGGCAAACAGTGGCAAATACTTGGGACTCCTCTTAGTGATAACAGGATCAAAGAAGCAAGTCTTCACCTACATTGTTGATAAAGCAAGATCCAAAATGCAAGGATGGAAGCACAATCTACTCAGCTATGTAGGAAAAGAGGTACTCCTCAA
The DNA here is from genome assembly GCF_036785885.1 of Coffea arabica. Taxonomy (NCBI): domain Eukaryota; kingdom Viridiplantae; phylum Streptophyta; class Magnoliopsida; order Gentianales; family Rubiaceae; genus Coffea; species Coffea arabica. The sequence goes on from NC_092330.1 coordinate 29,596,994, forward strand.
GTCGGTTATTATGGCATTACCCACTTACACAATGTCATGCTGCAGGTTGCCTAAAGGACTGTGTGCAGAAATATGTGGCCACATGGCAAAATTCTGGAGAGGCCAAAATGAAGAGGAAAGGAAGATGCAATGGATAAGTTGGGAGAAAATCACACAGGTAAAGGGAAATGGAGGCCTGGGATTTAGGGACCTAGAGCACTTTAACAGTGCTCTATTAGCAAAGCAGCTATGGAGGATACTAATGCAGCTAGACCTATTAGCGAGTAGGGTGCTGGGAGTGAAGTACAAAATATCGCAAACAGGCTGGGAAGGGGAAGCTCCAAAGAATGCATCTTGGGTATGGAGAAGTATATATAGTTCTAGCTCGGTGTTGCAAAAGGGAATATGGAAAAGAGTGGGAGATGGGACTACTATCAACATATGGAGGGACAAATGGATCATGGAATCACCAACTGGGAAAATAGCAACAGGAAACCCCCAGCTTGTAGTCTGCAAACAGTGGCAGATTTAATGAAAGAGAGGAAATGGAATAAGGAACTGATTGAGGAAACTTTCTCAAAGGAGGAAGCTTCACAAATCTTACAGATGCCTCTAAGTTTGTTTCCCAAGAAGGATACGGTCTACTGGAAATACTCAAAGTCAGGAATATATACAGTGAAGTCAGGATATGCAATAGAAAAAGAGGAGGTAAGCAAAAGGAGCAAGGAAAGGCAAGGCGAGGGAGGAACCAGCTATGCACAGAATAAGGAAAAGGTGTGGAAGAGCTTATGGGGATTGAAAATGAAACCAAAGATCAAACATTTCATATGGAGATGCCTACACAACAACATTCCTGTGAATGAGTTGATACACAAAAGAATAGGGAAAAGCTCTCTATTATGCAAATGTTGTGGGGAAGGGGAAGAAACAGTGGAACATATGATCTTCTTTTGCAACAATGCTGAACCTATATGGAAACTGGCCCCAATACAGTGGGACAGGTTACTTCAATGGAGATCAAACTTCTGGAGGTGGTGGAAAGGTATATTACAGGCAAGGAAAAGACCAAGAGGAGAAGATCACATCACCTTAATAGCAAACATTATCTAGCAACTTTGGAAAGCAAGAAATGCTCGACAGTATGAAGGGAAGTATGGAGATCACATGTCCATATTAGAAAATGCAAAAAATGAATGGCTGGAATCCATAAGGGAAGATATAAGACAATTGAGTGGCATGTTCCAGTACTGTACTTTTCTTTTATTTATAGAGATGGAAATAGATGTGCTCATAAAATGGCACAATTTGCAACTAAACTTGTTTTCGATGTAATATGGAAACAAAGTTTCCCTCTGTGGCTCAAAGAGAGTATACAGGAGGATAATAAGACAAATGTCCATTTTAGTAATTAAGATCTTGTATTATCAAGTTCACTATATATATACAAGGAGAATACCGTTTGAGAAAAAAATAAGGTCTTGTATTATCAAGTTCACTATATATATACAAGGAGAATACCGTTTGAGAAAAAAAAAGATAGGCCTTTGCTTTTGGGTGCGAATATATGTTTTGTCAAGGTTTTAGCCTTGGACGTCCTACTAAATAAGCAAAGATTTTACCACTAGGCCAAACTTTTACTTGTCAACCAGATATCCCTTTAACTATATTTGTTTACTTTCTTATTGTATAGTAAATCATTTTAACTTTTAACCTAAAAATATTATCATCACATGACAATAATTGTATATTTAAGGAACAATTTCATATTTAGGCAAAAAAATAGTAATAAAAGAACAAGAGTTAAATACTAAAAAGTCCCTTATGATTTGCCGAATATTCAACTTAACTCTGTATGGTTAGGAAACCTACATTCTAACCCCTTTTGATTTGTCGAATGTTCAACCTAATCCCCTATAGTTCGAAAACCTACATTATAATCCCTTGTGGTTTTAACTAACTTGAATTCATTGCATTAGCCTTCTCCTAATCTATTCAAACATTCATATCACAGCTATTTCTCTTGCTAGAAGAATGTAGTCATTAAAGGACTCATTGAAATTGTTTACTATGAGAGGCTATAATGTAAGTTTCCAAATCATAGAAAATTAATAATGTAGTTGTTAAAGGACTTATTGAAATTGTTTCCGCATGGGGCTAGAATGTAAGTTTTCGAACCATAGGAAGTTAAGTTAAACATTTGACAAATCACAATGGGTTTTTTGGTATTTAATCATATTATTTATAAAGGCCAATTCTAACATCACATGCAACTATTAGTTTGGATAGTTTTTGTCCAAGTTTTAATTTAGTTAAAATCACAAAGGGCTAAAATATAGATTTCCATATCATAGGAAGTTAATTTGAATATTCGGTAAATCACAATAATTTTTTTGGTATTTAACCTAAAAAATAAAGCTATTTCTTTAATAGCTTGTTGTATTGTTAAATAAAAGAGCTTTATTTTGTTTCTGACTACATGACCTATATCTGAAAAATGAAATTGAGTCTTTTATTGATGTTTATATATTGAAAAAAATATATTTCTGAGTACAATAATTAATATTGAAAAACACTTTCTTTTATAAACTTTAGACATAATACCATAATTAATATATTATTTTAGCTACCCGACAGTTCAACCACTTACTGATTGATTGAACCATTGACTCATCCACTAATCTTTTTGCTGAGTTCTTTACTGGGTTGGATATAATAATTTGGGCATGGAACTCATCTATCTCATCTTGGGTCACAAAAACCTGCAAACTACTAATGAAATATCAAGCAACAAACTTCATATTCTAGGGAATTGCTAGGACGGAAGTTGAAAATTTATTTTTGTTTAAAATATGGTGTGGATTCTTGAAAAGACTTTATCTTTCAACATTTTTTTCAAATATTCAATTTAGGATGCAACTAAACTACTTTCATTTTACATTCAGGAAGGCCTACAAAAAATTTTGGTACTAATAACTTATTTAGGAGGGAATTAAACTATGTTCATGATAAATTTAGGAGGGACTCCAAAAACAATTTGGGATCAATTACACTTAACTCCCTTGTGGTATGACCAAATTACGAGTCAGACCCTCAAGTTTGACAAAATTAAAAGACACCCTTGAAAACCATAAACTTGTAAACATTACACTTGTCTCGTCAATTAGCTAATGTTGATAACCTCAATTCTTTTTTTTTTTCCTGAAATATTGACTATTTCAATTCTAACGAAACCTTTTGAGACTTTTTAGGAGTTCTAGTATACTCCTCAAAACCATATCTTTTCTTCTACCTTATGTTGACTTTGCTTAGATTCGCAAGTTTTCCATAAACTAATTTTTTTTTGAATCTACAATAATATACTTCAAAAACATCTCAAAAAATATTTCAAATACACACAATTTCAAGTACATTTAATAAAAATAAATAAAACAAAGGGTTAAATGCAAAAAAACCCCCCACAAACTATATACCGAGTTGCAGTTTACCCCCTAAACTATAATAATAGGCATTTTGCCCCCTTGAATGATATGTTTGGACAAATCTACCCCTTTTATTTTAAGCATTGTTATTTTTTCTTTTTCCCTATCATTTTCTTTTTAAATTCTTCCTTTTTTTTTCTTTAAACATTGTTTAAATAAGTAGACTAGATTAGTCAAATTTTGTTTATTTCTTAATTTCGTATGTCTATATTTTATAAAAAAAAATCTATGGAATACAAGATTTTTTTTTTTGCCAAATGTTGAAGCCAATGCCATTTAAGAAATTGAACTTTTCAAATATATAATAGCAAAATAGAGAAATTGATTAATCAATTATTAGTAGTATCAATAACAAAAAAAATGAACTTCTATTGTTGTTTATTCTTATTTTTTATTTCACTACAAATAACAATTGCTAACTTTTTTTTAATGTGATATATAATATGTTACTTTTATTATAAGTAGTTGAGTAACTGTGAACTCTTAATTAGTTTATAGGTACTTAAATTATTGAATTACTAGATTAATACACTTTACAATATAAGCTACATATATTTTGTAATAACAAAGAGTTTATGACAAATTATTAAGAATGAATTTAACAAATAAATAAATTTAAAAAGCAGTTAAAAAATATTCAAAATTTTGATGTAAGTCTTTTCACATTGGAGAGAGATGTTGGCTAGTTCCAAGAGAGGAGAACAAAAAGAAAATAAAAGGAAAAAAAATGAAAAAAGCTAATAGAGAAAAAAAAAAGAGAAAGGATTTAAGATAGTAGGGGTAGTATTGTCCAAACATATCATTCAAGGGGGCAAAATGCCTATTATCATAGTTTATGGGGTAAACTGCAACTGGATATATAGTTTGTGGGGGGGTTTTTTGCATTTAACCCTAAAACAAATCTATCCCTTTTTTCTTGTTCCACATACCAGCACTATCCACCACACAGTACAACTTGCCACTCCCTTCCCCTCCTTCCTCTTCAATCGTAGCCACCTTCCTCCCCCATTCTTCTCTCTCCTTCCTCTCATGTCTCCTTCTTCCTCCCTTATTCCTCCTTTCATCTTTTCCTTGCTCCCATTCCTTTCCCTCTCCTTCCTTCTCCCTTCCCTATAACCCCCCTTCTTATCTCTCTCGACCTAGTTGTAGATGGAGACGTCACAACTCGTGACTAGATCGAGAATGAAAAGGATGGGGGTTGTGGGGAAGGGGGAAGGGAATGGAGGGACAAGGGAGAAGAAGGAATGAAGGGAAGGAAGAGGGAGGAGGAGGAGGGGGTGGCATCAGTGGAGGAGGGGAAGTGTAGTGAGTGGTTGTGGCAGGTAATGTTCAACAAATTTTTAAAAAATATCCCGGTAATTTTTTGAATCTTACATCCCAAAAATACCGAATCCAAATGGACCATCTAAAAAGTTTTTGAAATACAATGAATGCAATAGTATTTTGAAAAACACCTTTAAGAACATCTAATCCATCAGATGTTTTTTAAATCACACACCTAGCCCAAACTCGTCAATTGCAAGGCTTTAGCGAGCACTTTTCCATCCTCTTGAATCAAACAAAAATTAGAAATTTAGACAGCCATTGTTGCCTCCGCTTTGTCTCAAACAAAACTAACATCAAACCGAATAAATCCAATAGAAAGATTTAGATGTCAAGAGCCACCATTCAAAGTTCGATGAAAAATCCCTGAATTGAACAACAAATTGAACTAGATGTGGTTTCTTTTGCAATCAATTTCAAATTCACAAGTGCATTCATATGTACAGAAATGGTTTAAAACTATCCCATTAATTAGTGGAATTTTTGGCTTGACATGAATTTGGGTTTGGCCAAAGTAGGGTGATGGACATGAGCAAGATGAATGATAAACGAGCAAAATTTTATCAGCATTTAGGAATACATCAAGGATGGAGCTGAAAGGGCTTGGATGTGAAGGGAGTCATAGGTGTACAACTTTATGTTCTTCTCTTTTTTTCGGTTCTTATCTTCTACTTTTCACTTCATCCAAATTTGGTAAAATTTTTTGAGTATCTTTTTTAGTTTATTTCTAGGAAAGTAATTCCTCAGTAGTTTTTTATCAATGGAAGATAATTATAGTAGTCCTTCAAAAAAAATTTTGTTTCCAAACCAAACTCTCAAGAATGGAAAAAGAGAATTTCATAGAATCACACCGTAAAGTAACTTTCTCTTTTTCTTTTTCTTTTTTGTTATGGATAAAAATTACTAGGAGTGTTTGAATAGAGTATTATTTGAAATATTATTTGCAATAAGTACTATAGTACTTTTTGTATTCTCATGTATGTGAGATAAAAAGGTGGTTAGAAATATGAAAAGTTGGATTGAAAAATGTGTTTATGCCGGTAGTTTGGCTAAACCTCATGGGAGGTAAATGTAAATGTAATTAATCCAACAATTTATTGTGAATAAATATAATACTTTTTTTTAGCTCTGTTATTTTGTTTAGAAGGAATAAACTATCTAAACAATTATGAAACTAGTGTTTTTTCTCTTTTCCAAAAATTTAATTTTTTAGAAAATTTTGGTGTGAATAATCTTTACCTTTGGCTTTTATTGTCTATCTAGAAAAGAAGTCCAAATCAAACCATTTTATTTGTGAGTTCAAGGGAAAAATCCAAAGAAATTTGGTATAGATATAGGAGAAAATCAAGTAGGTTTAAAATAATTGATTTTAAATTTAAAATTTTTGGTATGATTTCTAAAGGGAACTTCCAAAGATAAAACATAAAAAATAGTATAGTAATAGTAACACATTGTAAATATGGCCAATCATTCAAGGTTATAAGTGTGATTGTATCACAAATTGGAGTTCATGTGTCAGCTCCTGACTTTTATCAAGTTACTAATAGGTTAATTGTATCAACTCATGAGTTGATCTAATGAGACCTATTTTGGTACTAAATTGTGAGAAAAAATCTTTAATCTCATGTTTCGATAAGGTTTCTTTTGAGTCATGTTCATGTCATGTTATCAGGCCTACAACTGCCATCCCTACTTGTTTCCTGGACAAGAAATAATCTAATAACTTACTTTTGGGTTAATTATAATTATCCCTTATCTATTAATTCTCAGTTTGTCTTCTAACCTTATTTTGTGTTACTCAACCCCCTGCAAAATAAAACTTCCCCTCTAATATTTGTTTTTTGCCCATTTCTTTTTTCTAAATTAGTTTTTCTTTTTCAAATTCTTACTCTTGAATATAGATGACAAACAAACCCATTTAGCTAAATTTACTCATACCCATCCATGAATAGATAGATATGGGTATCTTAAATTTTTGCATATGGATATAAATGAGTTATCTAATAATACTCATTTAGAATTGTCTTCTCCCATTAATATCCATTAATGGGTATTATTGGGTCATCCATCAAATCCAATTAATCCATTTAGAATTGTCTTCTCCCAAGCCTTCTGTGAGGACCCGAAAATTCCTTTAGAATTTCCTTCTATTTTTGAAAAATTAATTTATGTTTCCTTCTATATTTCTTTATTTGACTATTTAACTATTTACTACCCCTAAATTTCATGGTGATTTCATTAGTTGAACCAAGTGTTTTACTTTTACTTTTAAAGTTAGAGTAAGTTAGGGTTTTGGTGCATTTTGGTAGTGTGATCGATTGGTGAGGTGTGTGCACTAAATTTGATGGATAAAAGCGGGTATTAAGTAAGAGAAAGTATGTGATTACTAAGTTAGTAAATCATACGTTAAAACAAAAGTACAAGGGAGTTAAGGAAAATAGGCTTGAACCGACATGCACAGTTTGTTACCGATTGAGTACACCACTTGAATAATATTTTCTTACCTTAATCTCCTTGATTTTATTTCATCTAATCATCCCTAAATTACCCCTTAAGTCAGCCGAAATTGTTGACCCAAAAACAAGAGGAAAGAAACAAAAAAAAAAAACAAGAGGAAATTGGTGGTGACAAGTGTTGGCAATCCAAGCATGTTTGACCAAGACCATTTCCTTTCTTCTTATCTTTCTTTTGGACCAAAATTCCTTCATTTTTTCTTCATGGTGGCTGAACCTTAAAAGGAGAAAAAAAGAGAAAGAGCTTCAACTTCTATCTTGAATATTGCTTTGTTTAAGTTAGAATCTCAAAAATAAACCGAAGAAACTTGCAACAAGGTGACAAGGAAGGTTGAGGTGGAGTGATCTGGCATAGGCAACCTTGGTTTTGTATTTTTCCTTGGGGTTTGAAGGTATTAAGTTAAGAAACTCTCTTTCCCTTTCTTATGTTGTATTTTATTGGATAGATAACCTGAATATGGAAGTTTTATGGAAGATATCACGAATTTGTGAAATTGGTAGAATTTTCCAGTTTAGGGTTTCAAAATTTCAGTTTGGGTATATTTGTTTATATATCAAGTATATGTTGAATCTGGTCAGTCTTTGCTATCTAGAATATGTACCAATTGTTTCCTATAATTTGTGAACTTGGTTTGGGGCTGTTGTACTATGAGATTGCAGCCTTGAAAATGGCTGGAAATTAGGGAAAATAAGGGGAGGTGCTGCTGAAAATTTTTTCGCAGGAGATCTTGAACAGTTTTAGAAAATATGTTATATCTTGGTATAGAAAAATATAAATTGAGTATTGCATTTGAAACTAGACTCATAGCTCTTTTAACCGTGAAAATTTCAAAATTTTTCTCAATTCCTATGAATATCTGCGATGTTCCAAAATTGACTGAATTTCCATTCCTGTTCTGCCTTTCTATTGGATAAAGTAGCTACTTGAGATTGGATTTTTACTGACTTATGGACAGAATATTATAAAGGTGTCTTCTGAGAAATTATACCCTTTGAATCTATTTTCCAGTGGTATAAAGTTATAAATTTTGGACTTAAAAAACTTGAGATATGATTTTTCAACTAGCATTGCACAAAACTAGGAAAAATTCTGTTTTCTTAAAACTGTTCTTACTTTCACTTCCAACTTCAAGTTGGAGTTATTGAACCATTTTGAGCTTGCTTTTTCTTTTGGAATAATGTGACTTGGCATAGTGGATCTCATGGTACTTTATAAATGTGATTTTAGGACGTGGAGGTGAGTTCGGAAGTGCACATGAGACGAACACTTGAATTTGTACTGTGGTGAGTGTTCCTTGCATGTTTGTACAACAAGTGACTATGTGAATATCTGTGAGTGATTGTTTGACTGTTAAATGCTTTCCAATGATTGTTACATAGATTTTCAATGGGCGAGTATGTACTTTATTGCATTCGACCTAAGTGAATATGAATTTTCAATGATCAAGTGATTGAACGTTACTTGTGCATGAATGTAGGCCTTTGGTTGAACTGGGCCCTTGCCCTTTATTGCCAGTCGATTTGAGCCAGAAGTGGATTCGATTGGGCGACTGGTGACCCTGGGACAGTGTTTTGATATACTCGAGTATTACTACGAAATCTGGTGGAGAACTGGCTAGTGAATTCAATGCAATGATATTAATGAATGAATGACAAGAACACTGAAGGAGTTTTCACTTGCAAACGTTTTCTAATGTTGGAGGGATAAGAAAAATGGTTGGCGAATGAATGGATGAATGACTCCAAGTGAGAACTTATCCTTCCAATAAATGAATGTTTATTTCTTGAATCACTGTTTACTATTGTGTAAAGTATTCAAACTGTTAAATGCCATACTTCCATGGTTTCTCTACCTGATTACTTGTTTGGGAATCTCACTGGATTTTTATCTCATTTCTTTAGTTTTTGTTTTCCTTACAGAAATGGAGGTTTGAAACAATTAAGTGTGAACTAGAGAGTATAACCCTCTTGTACTTGTACTCTTGGTTGATCATATGTATTTTGACGTTTGACGTTGTATCATACATTTGGTTATTGGTTTGTAAAGAAATTTGCATTTTGGTTGAATTGTAGAATTTAAATGTTATTTTGAAGGCTTGAATAATTAATCTTGAGAGTTGATTGACTTAGTCCTAATGAGAATTGGGAGGCGATCCGCCAAACCGTTGGGTACACCCTAGGGGAAGGTGGGGTCGTCACACCTTCTCTCTTCCCTTGCCTTTTTTTTTCTTCAGATTTTTCATTTTGTCATTATGTTAACTATTTTTTTCATTATTATTATTATTTGTTGGTTTATTTTATCATTTTATTTTTTCTTAGTTTGTTAACTTGCTATTTTTCAGCATTACCAATTTATGACAAGTTTTAGCCTTTTTTCCTATCTTTCCAAAATGAAATTTTAAATTTACACACAAAAAAATATTAAGGGCTCAAAATTTTTGGATTAAGTTGTTATATTAACTTTTATAGTGCTTAGTTCAAATTTTTATATTCTTATTATTCAATTATTAAATAGTATGTAATTTTGCGATATAGAGTACGGATGGAAAATAAATTGGTAATTAGACTTATTGAGTTTTATAAGTAAATATTTAAAACTAATAATGGGTGCAAAGGGTGGTATAAATTGATAACTTAGTTTACAAAAATGAATTTAAATGAATTTATAAAAAGCTAAAATAAAGGGTAAAATACAAGGAACCTCCCTGTAGTTTCGTGAAAAGATACCTTACCCCCCTATTGTTTAGAAACCTGCACATAAACACCCTAAACTTCATAACTAGAGTGAAAATTACCTTCTAAACCGGCTGAATTACCGGTGGCAGGTAGAATACCCAAATACCCTCATTTATAATAGAGAGGGAGAGAGAATCAAGAACTGACTCTCTCTTGTTTATTCTGTGTGAGAAGAATAACCCTAAAACAAGGGATTTGACTACTAAATTGTTGCTAAAATATCGTGGATCTGAGTTGAAAACAGTGTGGCTGCATTCGGTCGCGAAGAAGGGAAGGTCAGATTGGTGGCTATATCTGATCGTGAAGCTTGTTCGGCATTTCTATGTAAGAATCAGAACTTATTGCTCAATATTCAGTTCATTTAATGTTTAGGATTTGTATTCTTTTTTCAATTTATTTATTCCTTTTCCACTATTTATTGGGATTTAAATATACGATTTATGTTATTTTTATAGTTGGTGATCCATATATAAGTGATTTATCAAAGAAAAATGGGGTTATGTAAAGTTCTTAACTTTTCTAGCTTTTTGGAGTATGTGGTTGATGTTAGGAGGAAATAATATGTGTTGGGTCTGGATTTGACTACTAAATTAGATTTCACTATATAATCTGAAAGTGTTGATTAAATAATATGTGCCAGGTCTAGTTAATTGTTATTATAATATGAAAGGATGATGTAGCTTAATATAGTTTATTAATCTATTTTTGAATTCTGAAAGTGTTGATTAAATAATTTAGGTTGGGGACCATGTCAGATCGTTTTAGGACAGTAGATATCCACATGCACTATGGTGGGCGGTTTATACATCATCCCAAAATTAGGTATACAAGTAATTTAGTGAGAGTGTTTCACAAATGCGACCCCGATGAATTATCAGCATATTCACTGTTGAACCTGTATTCCAAAATTGAAAAACAAGCGGCATGTGCAAAATTTTGGTATTCCATTCCAGACCATGATGTGAATGTAGGTGTTATCCCAATAAATGATGACGTGGACATAGAATTGTTGACTACCTGTTATGAAGGGCTTTCCTATATGCATATTTATGTAGAGGCAGGCCACAACCCTATCAAAATTGTCTCACCAGATAGCAAGCTCTTATTCGAAAGAGTGACGAATGATGGTCCTCTTGCTTTATTGTATAATGAAGGTTCTTCAGAAATAAATTTAGATCTGACTAGAACTCGTGCTGGAGCTTCACAAAATCCTGTTGATTTGATTGGTTTTGAACCATATGTTGGTAATACAAGAGGGCAAGACAATGACTTAGATGACATAGCTGATGTAGAAGCAAATGATGACATACAAAATCCCTTCGAAACAACTAACAAAAACAGAAGAAAGGGTGGTAAAACTCCTGTGAGGAAGAGACAAACTGTGGTGCAACCATGAAGAGAACAGCTAGAAAATCTGTAAGATAATTATTTCAGCAGAATACTAGAATAGATGCTATCGACAGCCAGCAAGAGGCTTTTTCAGTGAACCAAAGTGTAGTAGAATGTGGAAAGCAAGGTAACTTTGACAGAAAAGCAAACATAGCCAATAGAGAAGAGCAGCAGAGTAATTCTGACAGAGAACCAAATCAAGTCAATAGAGAACAGCACCATAGTGATGGAAATGAAGAACCTGATCTGGATTTGCAGAAGATGAGGACTTCTTTGTAACTGTTGGTTCAACTGTACCTCAAACAAATCACCGACACCTTTCATACCTTAGATCTTGATTTTTGCCCTTTTCTTGCAGAAGCACTGACACCATTCATATCTTAGATCTGTCAAACCTCCTCCAAAATTTGCAGAAGTGGACATGGTGACTTCGATTCTCCCTAAGATTTATTAATCGTCCTACATTTTTTTCTCTTAATTCTTCTCCATTTTTCCTTTCACTCTTTGATAGCTTCAAATCTCTTCTACCCTAATATGTCACTTCAATATAGCAACTGAAGGGTAGCTTGGGAATGAAACTCAAGGTCTTTTCAAAGGAATCTCGCATACCCATCGTCACTAGATCACACATTCGGTTATAGGTCAATTACCACTTTAGTTAAGAAATTTATGGTGTTTATGTGCATGTTTCTAAATGATAGGAAGGTAAGGTGTCTTTTCGTGAAACTATAAGGGAGTTCCTTGTTTTGTACCCTAAAATAAATGGGTTATGAATGGTTAATTAGGTTACCCAATTCATTTTTAACTTACCCATTTAATTAAATGTGTATATATGGGTTGACTCACTTATACCCATTATCTATTTTAACCAACTCTAACCCGCCCAAATAACCCATTTTGACACCTTTACTCTTGAGCAAATAAAAAGTTCCTTTATCTTCATCAAAGGATCAAACTTTAATTGACTTTATTTTCTATTATTACTTTTTTTTTACATATAGAAATTCTACATTAACTATCTCTCTTTTATTTGTTGCAATCCATGTTAACCAAATATTTAGGATGTCTATTCTAATTTACAAACATGAATATATATTTTCCCTTTATAACTATTCAATTACAAATCAATTATTTTCTATTCAATTTCGTCCATTTTTCGATCTAAGAAATTACAAAATTTTATTTTTTTATCCTTATAATTAGATAAATTATTCATTGTTTACAATCACATTCACATGTTGATTAATTGGATATCTATCTATTCTTTTTAACTCTAATGAATTTTCACTTATTGAATTCTTTTCTTACCATTTTTGTAAAAGTAATCAAACATTAATATATTCCCTAACAAATATTACAATGAATTGGAGTGATCAATATTCAATCACAATTTAATATTAATTGAAAAGGAAAAAAGGAAAATAAAAATAAAATTTTAATATAATATGGGGATAGGTTTGTTCCTCAAGGGATTAAGTTACAAAAAAAATGTTATAGGATAAAGTGAGAATCAAGGTATACTTTTGGGGATTAATTATAATTGATCTCTTATTTTATTTGAAATGAAAGAATAAGTTGATACCCCGGTCTTAGGGACAATATCCAAGTGATGGCGAGCTTCCTAGCTAGTTCAACTCTCAAACCCTACCCTTTTCCCTTTCTTCCTTGTAAGATTTGAAATCTTCTCTTGAATCAAAAAATTTAGCCTATTTTTAAAAACGTTGATCATTTGAAAGATAAAATATCTTTTTTGCAAGAAAAAATTTACTGAAGATAAAGATAGAGACAAAAAACTTTAGTAAAATATTTCACTCTTGATATCATTTTTCGAACGTCTATACTAATTGAGAGCATATACTATTTATTATCCTTTAGTGTATAGGCAAAAACTTATGTCAGCTCAATCTATAGGTCGAGCTGTAGACCGAGTGGTTTACAACTAGCCACATCATCAATTTACAATTAATATTCGAAATTGTCATCTTTTCTTTTTTTTTTTCGACCATGCCGACTGAAGAAACAGTAGTCTCTTTCTACTTCTTCTTTAAACTCCATCCAACCCTTCTTGTAAAATCTCCACATTCTTCAATCTATTATTTTTTCATCGACACTTAAATTTTGCTTAAATTTTGGTTTTCTTCAAACCTTATTTACTTTTTTAGGGAAGAATTTTAAATCCTAAGTTTTGCAAGAGAATAATGAGTATATCAGGATGATCCTAACAACCCAGTTGTGTACACCTACCAATCAAATCTTGTTACTCAGCAAAATCTCACTTAATCCCTATCTCATTAATTCCTTCCCCCATTTCGTAGCACTACTCTAACTCTCTCTAAAACTCTATTATTTTCCATTGCCTATTTTTTTCTTTTGTTTTTTGTTTCTCCACATGTTGTTTCTTGTTTCCTTTTTTTGCTCTAAATCTTATATACTTGTCTTTTTCTTTATATAAACTCTTAAAACAATAGAATGGACAACAATTCTACATCACATTAAGAAGAATCTAATTTTATCCTAATAATAAACTTCACTTATCACTTTTGACTTATGTTGATTTTTGCCAAGTTTTTTCAATTTTTTTATTTTTATATATTTTCATAACTACTTAGATTTTGGAAAGAAAAAAGAATATATGGGTAACTAATTATGAAAAATATACAAAAAGATTAAAAAACGTAAGTGTAAATCAACAGAAGTTAAAAAATGTAAGATGTAGTTTATTATTAGTCTAAAATTAGTGTCTTTTAATGTGATGTTGAATTTTAGCCAATTTTGTGGATAATTTCTCTAAATATTGGTATTAAAAAAGTTTGAAAAATGAGAAGAGTACAGGGTGTTTCTTATTATAGATCCGCTGTGTACCAAACATGACAGGCTAAGAAATGAATTGTTTTTAGCATGCTTGGCACGTTTGTCAAATGCGGTGGGTAATAAAATTTCCCTCAAAATCGAATGCAATGAGGATAAAAATTGCAAATATCGGCATATGCAATAGTCTTTTTTTATTTTTTAAATTTTAAATATTTTGTTTATAGTTCCATCTTTAATTATTCAACTAATATGATTACACCTAATATTTGAATTAAAAGTATTATCTAAGTTTAAGTTGACGTTATGAGTATCTAATTTAAATTATAGTTATGCATAAGAAATAAAATAGTTATTTGATTGTAAATGAAATTAAACTAAATAAAAAAGAAATAATAGTAAAAAATGAGAAAATAATTCATTAAATTAGATATGTAAAAAATGATAGCGAACTAATTCATTAATTTAATTAAATAATAAACTTGACCTTATTGTGAGGCGTTGTTGCCTAACAAAATTTCTTGGGCTTCTTTTGCTGGCTTTATAGTTGAAGCCATTGCCCCTCAGACTTCATAGGCACTCTTAGAACCTAGACCGATGACATATCATCCTCGATCGCATCATTCTTTGACGCATCATCCTTGTCAGTCGTTGCTGCAGTCTCACTACTACCTTTATTGTTCGCACCACTAAGTATGGTAGTCTTCTTTCTAGTAGTGGCTCTGAGTAGATATAGACTAGTTTGGAACCACTAAGGAAATCAAATATAAGGTAGAAGTCATCATCTCGTGGGGGGAATTGGCCTTAGCCTCACCTAAAAAAGAGGCAAAGACAGTGGCAGTGTACCTAAATACTGGAATGGGATTACGTGTAGAGAAAGAGTCGTATGCATTATACCTATATGTTGAGTTGGGCCATAGCATGAACTATGCACCAGCCTATGTATGATGTGTTTGAGGGTTTGCCGAAATGTCCCGCTGAACTAGTTCTAAGTCATCATCATCGTTTAGGTGTGTGCCTTGCCTATGATATGCATCTCCACAAGCATAACATCACGCTAGGGACACATTCGATTGCCATTTGGCAGGGGATATTGTGAGATGTAAATGAATCAATGTCTTGCCACTGACTAAAGCCAACTGCCATGTGGGTAATTTGTTGGACGTATTGCATCCAATTAGATTGCATGTAGTACAAAACTATCTAATTATTAATGTAATTAATCCTAAAAATTAAAACAAGATACATGTCATATGTGTAAGAAATTTAATATTATCAATTACGAAATACATAACAAGCTAACGCAATATTAAGTTAATTATAAACAACATTAAATAAATCACATGTTAACACTGTGTTAACTTCACCTATTTCTTAAAAATAAGCAACAAAATATTAATACTAATTTATTCTTAATCATATATTTCATCGAATAAATTATCAACTAACTAACCATATAATCAATTAACAAATATAAAACAATAAATGCTACAACTAGATTAATTAAATTTCAAAACAAAACACATGTCATATATGTGCACGAAATTTAATATTATCAATTATGAAATAAATTACAAGCTAACACAAGATTAATTTAATTCTAAACATAAATAAATCATATGTTAATACTACATTAATTTCACCTATTTCGAAAAAATATGTAGCAAAGTATTAATACTACATTAATTTATTCTTAAACACTATAAATGAAATTACATTTAATATTGGATTAAAATAATCTTATGAACAATTAACCAAAATACTAGGACTATATTAATTTAATATAACATTTAATTACTTATCTAAAAAATAAGACAAGAAAAAAAGTAATAATGCATACATACAATAGCATATTAAAACAATATATTTAAGAGAAAAGGTGGGTGTATCACTTACTTTAGACCTGGGGCTAGAACTATAGAGATAAAGCTCCCTGTGGCTGCTAATACTATAAATGCGGCAAGGGTGGAAGCCAAAGAAAGAGAAATATTAAACGGAAAGATAAAAAATGAGGTGGCTTGTTGAAAGAGAGAAAGGGAAAGAAAGAGAAGGAATAGTGAAAGTGAAGAGAAAATTTTAGAGAGAAAGCCAGAGATTGGTGTGAGATTGAAGTTCTTTTGATTTTGTAGAGATTTTTTAGTCATTGGAGTTGTTGTAACGGTTGATAAAAGATTCGTTAAATCCAATCTAGTTGTTGGATGGAAAGAGCCTTGTGGTTTTTTTTTTTTTTTATAAAAAGGGCAGAACTGACAAGCCAATATTTACAAAAAATAGTCCCCATGTAACGACCCCACCTCTTCCAAGGGCGTACCCTAGGGTTTAGAGGACCGTCTGTCCAGTTCTCGTCAGAACTCACTCACTCACATCAGGTAAATAGGGTGCAACCTCAAGAATAAAAGAAATAACAGTTCTCAAGTTTGAAACATACAAATACATTCGTTTCTATCTCAAACATCCATACAATCCAAAATATATCAAAAAATTTAAGTTCTCGATACATTTAACCCTAATCGAACGACTAGTGCGAGTATAATTATAAAATTTCTAAAACTAGACTATGCTAGCCTGTACCAGTCTCACGCCTCGCTCGCACCCCCTGTAAGGAAAACAAATGGCGTGGAATGAGCTAAAAGCCTAGTGAGATTCCAAATAGGAAGTTGACCATTATTTAAAAGTACAAGTATCAACGTAGTAACGAGCATAACAAGTTCATAAAAGTGAGCAATAATACTTCAAGTAGCAAATCTCAAAATGAGAGAGTGTAAAGTTTTTCAATAGAAACAATAATCTGATAAGTAATAATCATATCAGAGTATAAGGATACGGATGGCTCTCAAGAGCCAAGTTCCCATTACTTCACCAGAGCTTGATCAAGTAGTAGTTGACACTCCGTCAACTTTTAAATAAAGTAATCAGTCTAGTAGAGCACCACTTAGCTACAATCTCCGTCCACCATCTAAACCCCCTACTGGATCCAAAATTCTCAATAAATACTGGTGGTAATATTCGAGCATACCGATTAGTCGAGAAGATAACATTCCACTCGACAACACTAGATACCCACAGTTCGTTATCTAATCGACCAAATTCTTGTCGGCTCGACTCGATTAACTAGTCAGTGGAGTTTGGGTCCCCAAGAAGTTGATGAGATAACCTCTCCAATCGACTGAATCAAGATAAAAGTACGGAGACGGGAATGAGAGGCACCTCCCACTCGGATTGAGTGTGGTATATGCTGCCGCTTAGCACCTACAAGTCAAGAACAAGTATATCAAGTCAATTGCAATAATAAACAAGCACATATCACATTAGGATAAGTGCGTATTAAAGTACACCCTTACCCGACTATACCAATCACATATCATTCAATCACATTGGTCAAGTATTGAAAATAAGTGTCAAGTTCAATCAGGTATTTGGAAGCACTCACCAAAGGTTTAGTGCTTGTCAAAATCACGTTCAGATGTAACTCCTTGGTCAGAGTCCAAATCTACGAAACAATATCATTTAAAAGTTTGAAATCAATTAGGGTTCGAAACATGGGAGTTTCGATTCAAGAATCTCAAGTAAATGAAACTCGTTTAAATAAGATTCATGTTACATATCAAACTCTAAAAAATTCATGCTCGCTCTTTTGGTGTTGCTAAAGAAGTAACTAAAACTTTGGAATTCGCATTTAAGTCCAAAAAACGAGGAAAACATATTCCGAGTGGTCACTACTTTCATTTTTCCAAGGGTACGAGTTTCGACCAAATTTTAGCTTATATATCTTTACGAAAGAAGAGTCGAATACCATAAACAATCCAAATTCAATTCGACTTCAAATCTTCGCTCAAGTTGCGAGTACACACGTCTAACTTTCGAGTGAAAATTTCGGCGGCATGCCTTTTGTATTTAGCTATTTTCTAACCATTTATGGCTTCATTATTTTCCTCAACTCAGCCCAAATTCACACATAAACAACCTTAACATAATAGCCCTTCAACTAGGCTCAATGTAATCCAAATACACGGCAATTCTAGCTATGCAACCACAAAATCAAAGCTAGAAACTAATATTAAAGAAGAATAACTAAGTAACACGTTTGACATCTTTTGGCATTTTGGTCACAGCTGAATCTACACTTATCGGATTAGGGTACATTTCATGGCATTTCGAAGTTAAGACAGAGAACTACATTTCCTATGAAGACATCGACACCTAGTTCATGCTTCCTCAATGTCAAAATGTGAAATCTCAGAAAAAACAGAAAGCTGCCCACGAAATACGGCATTTGGTAGTCAGGGTTATTTTAGTCATTTCACACTCTACAGTACTCCGATTGAGTTGAAAGTTTTACAGAAGGATAATTAACTCCATTCTCTACAACTTTCATGTTTTGAACAAGACCTGATTCGGCCTTTATCATGGACGAATATGCAGTGCAGAAACAGGACAGATTCATCATCAAAGTTGAAAATTCACTTCTACTCTAAAAATTTATATCCTATCTCAATACTATCAAGTCCTGTATCATCAAAACCATCAATTACTAGCTCAAAACCATTAATTACT
Organism: Coffea arabica; assembly: GCF_036785885.1. Taxonomy (NCBI): domain Eukaryota; kingdom Viridiplantae; phylum Streptophyta; class Magnoliopsida; order Gentianales; family Rubiaceae; genus Coffea; species Coffea arabica. The sequence continues at coordinate 29,615,775 of NC_092330.1, forward strand.
AGGTAGACAACCATAATCAAGGCTGAAAATGTAAACCTTAGCTAATCCTTCTATTATATCATCCAAAACTGAATCATTAACCATAATAAGCCAAGAATATAAGCTTCTATCCAAATTTAAATAAGACTAAGGAAGAGAAAAGGAAAAAAAAATCATGATACCTTCCAATAATTGCTTGTAAGTGAAAACCAACCCCTTTCTTTAAAAAATTTTACCACACAAAACTTGCCAAACATCAAAAGAGAAGTTTAATTGGTTTAGTTTTGTGGATTTCAACTTAAACAAGAAAGAATCAATGTGGACATGGAAGGTTTCTCTCCTCTCTTTTCCCTCTCCAAAATTTTGGCCAAACTAACAAGAAATGAAGCAAAAATAGTCAAAATACAAGATAAGAAGAAAAGAAATTAACTTAGTCAAAGTTTTCTAGATTTCCAACAAGTGTCATGACAGGTGCCGAACCTGTGCAATAATAAATATCTACTCGAGAAAAATACAGATTTTTGTATATAGCGATGAGTAGGGTCGAATCCACAGGGACTGGAGATAATTCGTTTCTTCTAGAGTTCAGAGTATGGGGGGTTTTTGATGGGAGGAAAATAAAAATAAAAATAAAACAAACAAAATTCAAAACTAACTCACAAAGCACAATTTACTAAAAATAGCAATTAATAAAAGTTCTACCCAAAGGATCAACTGCTCAGGCACGGTCCAATTAAATGCTCATCGATGCAAAGATATTTCACCCATTTTTCACTAGGTTAGTTATAGCCATCAATAAGCTCTGACAACCAGCTCTTCCTTACTTTTTCGACAGTCAAGGTACGACCATTGACTGCTTCTCTAACCAGATAACAACCCTAGGTACGACCGTAGGAATTTAATTACCCAATTGCATTAAAACTAGAAGAACCCAACCCTAACCAATAAACACGCTAAGAGGGTTTATTTAAATTAGATCTTGCATTTCCCCATCATAAAACCAATTATGGTGGTTGCCACGAGGTGTTAACTAAATGAACAATTACGGATTCTATTTAATTAACGTGGCAGTAGGCTATTAAATTAAATCAAATACCCGGCCGTTGATATTCAATTAATAAAATACCCATGAACAATTAATTCAGGAAACGCACGAATAGCAATTAATTGGAGGAAATAATGAAGATTCGGTTAGATCTCACAGATATTATGGACCGCGCCTTCGCGTCAACCTTTGGGTAGTGGAGAAAATTAGCCGCTCCTCATCATGCCAAGCTCACGCGATTTAATTGATTTCATCCACGCAAACATCCAAAACAATTAATTCCAAGGAGTGGAACGAAGTCAAGAGACGGGATATAAACGATGGAAAATTGTCGCCAATCAAAAGCGAGCGTCAAAGGCGTCCACAGCAAAAGATTGAAAAGGTGAACTCCTAAGCCAGTCTAAGTTGCGGCTGAAGAAAGCCAAAAGCCAAGTCACAGGCGTCTGACCCCAGGAAAAAAAAGAAAAAGCAAACTAAGCCTAAAAGTCGATGTCCCTCTTGAATCTCGCTTTTCTTCTTTATATAGCCGCCGCAGTAGGTTTCCAACGTCTGACCCAATTCCTCTAACAAAAGCTATTTCCCTCTGGAGTTTTGATCCCATGCGCCTGGTCCACATGGGCCACGGTCCGGCTTTCGGTTTCGTCCACCTTCTAAGGCGTGGCCACGCTCTGAAATGAAAAGTCTTCTGGAAATTCACCCCGTGAGATCATTTTTCATGCCGACCACCTACAATTCACACCAGTATCGAATATGAGTGAAATTCCAACTCTTAGCACCGTGAATAGCCAAAATTAGGACAAAATAACACTGCAAAATGTGCCAAATAACGGTTCTATCAAATCCCCCTACACCTAGACAATGCTTGCCCTCAAGCATTTCGAAGCTCAAAAGTACAACCAAGAGAGTAGAGGTCATGGAATAGTCTATACTAACACAAGCATCTCAGGTCCCTGACAATATCGCCAAAATTAGAACACACCAGACAGGTTGTAATTCAAAGAAAATATATGAATACTAGAAACGCTCAAATCAACATCACGGAATGGCATTACCATAAGCTTGCACATTTATCACATCTCCACCACTCGAAAGTGAACTAAATACACAAATCAAAGGGACTTTGGTGGGATTGTAATGGGGTCCAGGTGAAAGGCGGGATAAGAAGGTAAAAATAGGGTGTAATGTGTCAAGAGAATGTCCAATATCCACTACATAACCACAATGCTTTATCGGGGCAATTTCTCAAGTAGGGCGTTTCCATTTGCTGTTTTCATTGTACAAGTGTCGGAACTCGTTTTTTTTTTTTTTTTTTTTTTTTTTTGGAGAGGACGTCTAGCAAGACGTGGGCACGCCCTGGAAGACAGAGTCTTCTGGTCACCAGCTTTTTGCCGATTTCTCCCCCTTTTTTTTTTTTTTTTTTTGGCTTTTCTTTCGATCTCAGATGTACAGAAACAGCACCATACAACATCTTTTTGACAACACTTGCTACCACAGATTTATTTACCTTGCACAAGTAATGAATTTCAGACATCGCTTAATGACACAAGGTTGGACAAAAGAGTCTAAAAAGGTCATGGATTATCCAGCACGGCTAACAAACAAAGAGAGGGATAAAAGCTCAAATTAGTTCACTATTGGGAGATAAGATGAGGGCTTGGTTTTTTTAGATAGCTAAATAGGGTTAAATCCTAAATGCCCTTATCATTTCAAATGCATCCAATTCAACAAAAATGTGGTCTCGACATGTATAAACTAGCAAGTTCTAGAATGCCAATACCATGTGTGATACCCACTTAATCAAACAAAAATAGAGCAAATAAGAATAATGTGCTCATATAAGGCTCAAAAGCTCCCAAAAGTTTCAAAAATGGGTCAAGTCCAGCGTATTCAACACTCAACAACACTGCCAAGGGAAAACGAAATGCATAGCTAGTATATTTACCCATATACCCACGCACCTTGATTGTGTCATTTATCACAGCAACATGCTCCAGCATTAACAAGCATAGAAATAAACAAAAAGGCGACTAACTACAATGTTTTCTTTTTTTTTTCATTTTTTTCCTTTTTTTTTTTTTTGAGTAACAAAGCAAAAAGAAATAATGGAAGCCACTCCCCCACACCTAAAACCTACATTGTCCTCAATGTAGAAAAGACAAATGAAGTATTAGGAGAAAAGAAAAGAAACTTCCCTGACCACCGGGGAGGGAAAGTGAGACACTAAGGCGGAGGAGGTGAGACGGCTGCATGCACAAGGTGGTGTGGTGGCGGCGGACGCAAGGTGGAGTGACAGCGATGGACACAACACCAACAGGAAGGAGAAGACTGAATCTAAAACAAAGTGAAAAGGGATTAGGCAAGACAGGATAAAAAAAAAAGTAGAAAAAGTGGGGTTAGGAAAATTTTTTTTTTCTTTTTTGACTTTCGTTTTCGAAAGGGTTGGAAGGCGTGGGCACGCCTTGGAGGCTATAGTCTTCTGACCATCAATTCCAAAGCTTCATTCATTAGGCATGATCAACTAGAGTGGGCATGTCCAACTGCCAGCTTCCTGCCACAAAACAACAATCCACTAAATGACACTAACACTTAATAAAAATTCCAAAAATATAAGAAAACTAAAACAAAATAATCCTTGGGTTGCCTCCCAAGCAGCGCCTTTCTTTAATGTTTTTGGCTAGACATCGTCATGCTTATTCACGGAGGATAAAATCGTGTAGCTCGTCTCAGTGCTTCGTCTTCTATGTGTCCTTGATATCTCTCGTAAATAGAGTAATCCTTGAGCGCACGAGGTATGGTCTTCCATGGATTAATAGATGGCTCTAAACAAGTCGATAAGAATCTTACTTCTTCACTTACTCCTCCATCACGAGCACTTACTGGTTCTAAATATTTTTTCATCATAACTCTTAACTTATTCCTATCATGAAACTGAAAATATTCTGGTATAATAAAATCAATTTCACTAACAGGAATTGAAAAATAGGAGTTAGGTAAATATTGATTAAAGACTGGAGGAGATGTCACCGCATTTGGAGATTGTTCACTGGATTCATCCACTTGAACGCTTTGATATTGGGGTTCCATTTCTTGTACTTCAATTTTCTTTTCAAATGCATCTTCAGATTCTTCTTCTTGAAACTCTTGCAGCTCCTCATCACTAGTCAGGCAAATTTCACTCTCATTTTCTTCTAGATCAACAATGGTTTTCGAGGGCAATTCTTCAATTTGATCTGCCAGATTACTCATTGCTTCCCTCATCATTCCATTTCTCATTTGTGTCTCCTGTTGAAATTGGTATGTATTAGTAGCTATTGATTCACCTATTTCTTCAAGAGACATACCTGACATAGATGATGATTCTTGAGACTCATACTGCTGAAAATTCATTGGCCCCGTTGTATAATTATAATTGGAGTTATCCCACTATCCTTGATCATACCCGTTTGAATAAGAGTCATACAACGTTTGAGATCGAGGTGAAGAATCTCCAAATTTTTTTGTGAGATAATCACTCAGGTAGTCTTGATATTCAGGGCACATATCGGTTGAATGATCCCTGGCATAACAAATTCCACAGGTTGCAGTAGCCATTCTTTCAATAAGAGAGTTTAGGGCCTCTGAATATGCAAACTTAGAAAAAAAAACAAGCCTCATTGTCTTCTCTGGAAACAAAATCCAGTCTATCACTAAAATATGGAGTGTTAGAAGCCATAAACTATATAAAAAAAATAAGAGAAAAATAAACAACAAAAAAAAAATGAAAACAAGATGAACTCAAAAAGAAACAAATTAATCTGACACCAGTCCCCGGCAACGGCGCCAAAAATTGACATGTGCCGAACCTGTGCAATAATAAATATCTACTCGAGAAAAATACAGATTTTTGTATATAGCGATGAGTAGGGTCGAATCCACAGGGACTGGAGATAATTCGTTTCTTCTAGAGTTCAGAGTATGGGGGGTTTTTGATGGGAGGAAAATAAAAATAAAAATAAAACAAACAAAATTCAAAACTAACTCACAAAGCACAATTTACTAAAAATAGCAATTAATAAAAGTTCTACCCAAAGGATCAACTGCTCAGGCACGGTCCAATTAAATGCTCATCGATGCAAAGATATTTCACCCATTTTTCACTAGGTTAGTTATAGCCATCAATAAGCTCTGACAACCAGCTCTTCCTTACTTTTTCGACAGTCAAGGTACGACCATTGACTGCTTCTCTAACCAGATAACAACCCTAGGTACGACCGTAGGAATTTAATTACCCAATTGCATTAAAACTAGAAGAACCCAACCCTAACCAATAAACACGCTAAGAGGGTTTATTTAAATTAGATCTTGCATTTCCCCATCATAAAACCAATTATGGTGGTTGCCACGAGGTGTTAACTAAATGAACAATTACGGATTCTATTTAATTAACGTGGCAGTAGGCTATTAAATTAAATCAAATACCCGGCCGTTGATATTCAATTAATAAAATACCCATGAACAATTAATTCAGGAAACGCACGAATAGCAATTAATTGGAGGAAATAATGAAGATTCGGTTAGATCTCACAGATATTATGGACCGCGCCTTCGCGTCAACCTTTGGGTAGTGGAGAAAATTAGCCGCTCCTCATCATGCCAAGCTCACGCGATTTAATTGATTTCATCCACGCAAACATCCAAAACAATTAATTCCAAGGAGTGGAACGAAGTCAAGAGACGGGATATAAACGATGGAAAATTGTCGCCAATCAAAAGCGAGCGTCAAAGGCGTCCACAGCAAAAGATTGAAAAGGTGAACTCCTAAGCCAGTCTAAGTTGCGGCTGAAGAAAGCCAAAAGCCAAGTCACAGGCGTCTGACCCCAGGAAAAAAAAGAAAAAGCAAACTAAGCCTAAAAGTCGATGTCCCTCTTGAATCTCGCTTTTCTTCTTTATATAGCCGCCGCAGTAGGTTTCCAACGTCTGACCCAATTCCTCTAACAAAAGCTATTTCCCTCTGGAGTTTTGATCCCATGCGCCTGGTCCACATGGGCCACGGTCCGGCTTTCGGTTTCGTCCACCTTCTAAGGCGTGGCCACGCTCTGAAATGAAAAGTCTTCTGGAAATTCACCCCGTGAGATCATTTTTCATGCCGACCACCTACAATTCACACCAGTATCGAATATGAGTGAAATTCCAACTCTTAGCACCGTGAATAGCCAAAATTAGGACAAAATAACACTGCAAAATGTGCCAAATAACGGTTCTATCATGTCACCACAAGATGAAATCTCATTTTTTTTTCTTTTCTTCCTTTTCTTTAATCAACAAAGATGGCTGGATTAAGGGGTAATTTAGGGAGGATTACGTGAAATAAAAACAAGAAGATTAAGTTAAGAAAGTAGTGGTCAAGTGGTGTACTCGATCGGTAGCAAACAGTGAACGTCGGTTCAAGCCTATTTTTCTTAACTCGCATATACTTGTGTTTTTACTTATGGTTCACTAGTTTATTATTATCACTTCTAATCACACACTTTTTCTTATATAAAACTCACTCTTAACCACCAAATTTAGTACATATTCCATACCAATTAATCACACTATCAAAAGACGCAAAAACCTTAGTTTATCCTAACTATGAAAGTAAAGGAAAAACTCTTAATTCTATTATTTATTGCAACTATTGAGAGAGTAAATGGATAGTAAAGTTATTATAAAGTAATTTAATCAAAATAAAAGGGAATTTTAAAAAAATATGAGCAAATTTTTCAGTCATCACACCCTATTAACAGACGCGGTGGGTATGTTTAAAAGAAAATTTTCTTGGCTTATCATGGTTGACAGACATAACAGTGAAACACCTATGTACTATCTTCATTTTTCTGAACTTTTTTAAAACAAACAATTAGAGAAATTAGCTCAATTTTGTTACTTTAAGAGGTCGCAAGAGAAAAAAAAAAGAATCAAAAGATATGGAGTGGAACAGAAAAGAAAAAAATGGAAACATGAAGTGGGAGGTGTAGGAAAAAAAAGGAAACAAGAAGAGAGAGTTAGAGCCAAAAGGAATGAATGAAATAAAGATTATGTATGAATTGACGATTTTTTCACAAACAAATTTTTCAAATACAATGATAGTGAAAAAATGTTTATTGATTTGGATAAATGATATAACAATACAATGCCTATATTTATAGGGTATACATAATGAATCTACATACTTAGAATTTATGGTAAGATCCTAATTGATGCTAATAATATAATTGATATCCTAATTGTTACAATATCCTAATTGATACAAACAAAATATTTATAGAATATTTTTCTCAATTCATTAACTTGATTTTCTCAATTTGATTGTATAGTCTTATTATGCCCTTGCAAGATGGACGATCGTGGGGCAAGTCCAATCTTGCCCTTGAGAAAGTCAAACTGAGAACGAGTAAGAGGTTTGGTAAGAGTGTTGGCAAGTTGATCAGCAACAGAAACATGTGATACTCGCAGGAGACTATTTTGAACCTGTTCACGGATAAATTGATAGTCAAGAGCAACATGTTTCATGCGTGAGTGGAAGACCAAATCAGAATAGAGATTTGTTGCACCAACATTATCACAATAAATAACTAGTTGCTGGGGAAGAGTAACACCGCGTTCTATCAGGAGAGAGCAAATCTAGTGATTCTCAGTAGTAGTGGAGGCTATCGATTGATATTCAAGCTTAGTCGAAGAATGAGCCACAACATGTTGTTTCAGGATTGTGACCCACATAGACTATATATGCACCAGCGGATGTGAAATCATCTTTGTTACCCGCCCAATCAGCCTCTGAAAAACTCATGAAATGCTGGTGAAGAGGTGGAATGAAGTGTGATGTTATGATCCAAGGTGCCACCGAGATAGTGCAATAGATGCTTGACTATATTTCAATGGTTAGTTGTTGATTGATGCATAAACTAAGAGAGTTTATTCATTGCATAGGCAACGTTCAGCTGAATGAGAGAGTGATACTGAAGGCTATCAACAACTGTGCGATACTTAATTGAATCAAGCAGGTGAGAATCAGACTGATTGCTAGTGGTGTGGGAGCAAGCTTTGTTTCAATCATGTGAGTTTTATAAAGAAGATATGCAATGTACTTGTGTTGACTAAGGAAAAGACAATTGGTGTGGGAGATATCTTCCATTCCAAGGAAATATGTTAGGGGCCAAGGTCTTTGAGAAAAGAGCACTGAGAAAGTTGTTGAATGAAAATCTCTGTAGCTTTGGCATTGTTTCTAATGACAATGAGATCATCTAAATCTATTAGAAGATAAAGAATGGTGTCACTATGGTTGAAGATGAACAACGAGGCAAAGGCAAAGGAAATAGTAAAGCCAAATTGGAGAAGAAATTGCCACAATTTGTGATACCAGACATGTGGGACATGTATGAGACCATAGATAGCCTTATGGAGCTTATAGATATGATGAGGATGTTTGCGATCAATGAAACCCAAAGGTTAACACATGAACACATTCTTAGTGAGAGAACCTTGCAGGAAGGCATTGTTGACATCAAGGAGTCTGAGTAACCAATCCTGACTAACGGTGAGGCTGAGAACAAGACAGACAGTGGTGGGTTTGATGACAGGACTAAAAGTTTTAATGTAGTCAACTGATGTTGATGGAAGCCTTTAGTAACTAGTCGAGCTTTATACCTATTAGTAGAGCCATCAGGTAGTACAATATATCCACTTATAGCCAATCACATTTTGAGTGGGATGGGAGGGTATTAGTTACAATATTCCATTGTAAAGTAAAGCATCAAACTCATTAAACATAGGTTGGCACCATTTGAGAGTTTTTGAGGGCTTGGGGAATAGTGGTGGGTTCAAGGATAGGTTGTTGGAGTTGGGCAGTGAGGTTAAGTTTCTGAATTGGTTTATAGATATTGTATTTGGAGCAAGTGATTATAGCATGAGGTAAGGGTGAGATGTCAGGTGAGTGATTAGGGTCGGTTTGATTAGGTGGGAGCGATGAGTCATTGTTATGATCTCTTTCAATTTCCGGTATGTGTGTGGGTGCACTAGAATGGATATCAGGTTTTGGTAAAGGTATGTCTCGAGAGACAATATTTTGAGGTGGGTCTGGGGGTTAGCTGGGAGTGATAGGAGTTGGCAAATTTGATGGGGAAGCAAAGTCTACATCTAGGGATGGTGTGGCCACAATTGATAAGCTCATAGAACATCACTCAGAGATGGTAGATGGAGTGACACAAGAAAAAGAAGTATGAGAAATGGAAAAGGGAAAAATGGACTCAACAAACTAGACATGGAAGGAAGTGTATAGATGAGCTGTAGATGTATCAACACATACATAGGCACTTCGAGTGGGAGTATACCTGACAAAGATACAAGGAGAAGAACAAAACTCGAGTTTGTGGGATGTGTATAGGCGAAGCTAAGGATAGCAGAGACATCCAAAACTTCGAAGTTTGGAGTAGTTAAGAAATGTATTAAATAGTTTGAAATATGAGACGAGGTGGATTTAAATAGGTGTAGGAAGGCGATTGATGAGATAGACAACAGTAGAAAGGGTAAAGGGCTAGTATGATAAAGGCATAGATACATGAGTAAGGAGAGAAAGATCTGTTTCAACAAGGTGATGATGACAATGTTCAAAGTACCCATTGTGCTCAGGAGTGTGAGGTGGAGAAGTAAGGTGTGAGACCCCGTTGATAGTTAAGAATGAAGAGAGAGCTTGATATCCTCCCCTCCCAACTGCCAAAGGAAAGTTTTTTGATTGAAAGATTAAAGAATGTATCTGTTAGAGTCTTAAAGCGCACAAAGACATCATCTATGTCAGATTTGCATTTGCGAGGATAAACCTAGATGTATTTTATAAAATGGTTGATAAAGATGTAGTATTTAAAGTTGTCAATAGAACAGATCGGTGATGTCCATATATCAGTGAACATAATTTCAAAAGGTGAAATGGTAGAGAGAGTAGAAGCAAAAAGTGATAATTTATGACTTTTGTTACATTGACATGAATTACAATTAAAATTGAAATTGAAAGTGATGGAGTATCCAAGGCTATCCAAGTCGATTCGAATGCTCAAGTTGGGTCAGTGGTTGTTCCGGTGGGTTTGATGGCGCAAACTCGATCCAAGTGCCTCAATGAGTCACTTCAAACCCTAGTTTGAGTTGTCAAAGAATCAATTGGAGCACCAAATATGGAATCAAGTCTCGTTACTTCGCTCCAAGCTACGGTTGAAGATGATTCTTGAAGGGTCGAATGTTAGTTGTTAGTTGTTATTTTAGGCTTACTTAATACCTAAATAAAACGATCTAGTCTTAAACTTGGATCCGTTTTTAATTACTAGGGTTTTGGACCACATGTTAAGGTCCGCTTAGTTGATTAAGCCTAAGTTGTTAGGCCCAAGTTTAGTTAAGCTTGTGTTTGGGTACCTTTGTGTCAAGATGATAAAAACATCATTTCTCACGGTGAATGACAAAATACGATTTTTGAGAACATCGTTCTTGAGAGAACCTCTCTTTGGCTCTACGAGCTTCCATTGAACATCTAGAATCATCTAGTGTTCATATTCGACTTATCATTCAAGAAATCTATCCTTGATTGTGATGCCTTCTAACAAATTTCTAGGGTTTGTTAGTTTGTTTGATTGTGGGTCAAGAAGATTCGCAATCACGGATATTAGAGGGGTGCAGAGTAGGAAATTCCACCCAATTCAAACCTGAGAATATCACCATCGGTCCGGGGTTCTTTGTCACGATTCTCGTCATCAACGGGATTCGTATCAGCTGGTATCAGAACTAGTTGGTGAATTTTTCAGGTTATATCCTTTGTTTTTATTTGCTTCGTTTGTTTTTGATGGTTGTTTAGACAAGCTATTGCTATTTTAGGAAGAACTGCTAGGGTCTCTTTATTGATTATCGCGTCTTCGTTGTTCATCATGGTTAATTTCATTATTTCCTATGCAATCTGTCTGTGACCTTTTTATTATTGTTTCTTCTTATTTTGGAGTAGAATTTTGTGTTTATTGGTGTTGTTTTAGTTGGTATTTGTTCCCAAAAAAAATTCAACAAAAAAATATACAGTAGCTAGAGTTTAAGTCTTCATCGCGTTTGTCTTGTTTCCAGTCAAACTTTTCTTACAATCTGTCCAAAATTTGTAAGTCATTAGTTTCTACTGATTTTGTCTAGATTGTACTGTTAATTCTTGCTGATAATTTGTATCATTGTGGTAGTGAAATAGTTTGAAAAAATTCAGAAAAAAAAATCCAATCGTTAGCTTGTCCTTGTTGCGACCAAACTGGGGTTTGTGTTTCTTGATTCTATCCAAGTTAATTCTTGGTTGTTACTTTCGATTTGTATTTCCAGCACCTATATTGTTGTTGTTTTGTGATTATAGTCCAAGTTTCTAGTAAAAAAAAAAAACTTTCTAGACGTGACTTCTTGAAGGACCCGAAGTAGTTGCTAGGGTTTTTGATTGTTTGAACTGTGAATTTGGAATAAAAGTATACTTATTGTACATAATTTCTTGAAACTTTGAGTCAAAATTCCAGATTCTTGAAGTTCCTGATTGTTCAAGTAACAATCTAGAAGATCTTAGAGTAACAATCTAGAAGATCTTAGAGCAACAATAACGATTCTTGAATTTGTTCATCTTTAAACTTGTCTTGTTGGGAACCGAAGCTGTTTGCTCAAACCATGGGTTGTTTTGAGCTAAATTTTCAAAACTTTCTTCATTCTTGAATTTTAGATCATCTTCATATAATCTTGTGTGAAATTTTCAAAAATTTTCTAGGTTTTTGGGAGCCAAAACCTGTTCATACCAAAGCTGCAAAATTTCCAGCCACAAGTCTTAGTTTATCGAGTTCGTTCTTGGTTGTTTTTTATCAGAATTTAATCAATCAATTTGTTGTTACAGCCACCTATTTGATCCATTTAATAGATCAGAAACACACCATAAATGTGTCCTGATAGTCTTCAAGTGGGATAAACAGAACAAATAACAAAACAGTCGCCTAGACAATCCAAATTTCATTCGGCTTGTGATTTCCTAAACCGATAGCCTTGTGATCAGTTTGTTGTTGGAATTTCATGAGTCCAGCCTTGATTATGATTCATAGAGTGACCAGAATCACACCTTAATTGTGTTTTAGGTAGCCATTAAGTTGGTTGAACAGAAATTAAAAGAAATAGTTGCAATCCAAATCCAAATTCCCTTCGAATTTGTCGAACTCTATCTGATAGCTTTAAACCAATTCCTTTGGTGGAACTTTCTTTGAAACCATCCTTGAAATCCTTATTTCTTTGGGGAAAGGGGTTAATTCTGGTTTTGTTCCAAGCGGTATAGTCTAAATTAGTTTTCCAAATTGCACCAGTCACCAACAAGACAAGAAATTAGAATCGAATCTCTTTGTGTCACTTATCCTTGCGTTGAGTCAACTAGTTTCTTGGAGTCATTAGCTAACTTTCTTTTCCAGTAGTGTCAGCCAACAAATTTCATTCTTAGAGCCCAGAAATTTCATTCAAATTTCCAATTCGTTAGGTCCTAAGGCTCAGATAAAATTCCAAAATTTCTGTCAAAAGTTGAATGCTCTAGCCTTGCTGTAGTCTTGTCATTTTTGTTTCATATTCCAGTAGTTTTAGCTATAGAGTTCATCCACAGAGCATCGCATAACATCTAAAATTTCTAGCTTCTTAGTTCATAAGTTCCTCTACAAATTTTTAGATTTTTGAAGTGTCCAAAAAATTTCAGATTTGAAGTGTCATTCTTACTAGTCTTGAGTCGCAACTTTGTTGGTTGTTTGAGTCATTAATTGCCAGTTAATTCTAGTAATATTCAACCTCAAATAGTCTTCAAAGTTCCAATTTGTCTCGTGTAAAAATTCCAGATTTTTGAATCATCGTTAGAACTAGTTTGTCGAGTCATGTTCACTAACTATTAAGTCATTATTTTCAGCTTTATTCAAGTAGAATTTCCAGCCTCTTATTGTCCCAAAAGTCGAGTTTTTTATCCTTTCCAGAAACTTGTGTCTTTTCTTTGATCCACCTAGTACAATTATTAGTTGGCTACACCAAGGGACTTGATGGTAGAGCTTGAAATTCAAACATTTTAAGGGGATTCTACACTATTCAAGGGAAGCAGCCGAGAGCTATTAGAGAGTTTGGTGAGATTATTAGAGAAAAATTTGAGTGTAAACACGAGTGTTGAGTGCATACACGTGAGGGAGTAAGAAAGGATATATTTATTTTATACTAACTTTTCTTGTAGGGTACCTAACCGATGAAGGGACAAGAGCCTCAAACTAACATTGTTCTTAAATTAGAAATGTTATTTGGAGATTTTTTCAAAAGAATCTCCAATGATATGGAGGCCTTACATGAACGAATGGATTGAATGGAGTTATCACGAACACCATCCAAGGGATGACGAGACAAAAACAAATTTAGAGAATCCGAAGACTCCAATAATGAAGGGTCCAAACAAAGGTCGAAACTGAGGCGATGAGAGACGAATTGAGAAGGTTATCCTATTAAAGGGATCAAAATGAAGATTCTATCATTACAAGAGAGATCTGATCCCGAGGCACATCTTGAGTGGGAATGAAAGGTCGAGATGATTTTTGAGTGCCACAACTATACCAAGGAGCGGAAGACCAAACTCGCAGTAATCGAATTTATCGATTACTCGATCGTTTGGTAGGATCAGTTGTGCACTAGTAGAAGGCGAAGTGGAGAACCTGCCATCAATACTTGGACCAAATTAATGGAAATCATGAGAAAAAGATTTGTCTCGAACTATTACTATAGAGACTTGTACCAGAAGTTGCAGACCTTATCTCAAGGAAGTCGTAGTGTCGAGGACTACTACAAGGAGATGGAGGTGATCATGCTAAGAGCAGATGTCCAAGAGGGCTATTAGGCTACCATGGCTTGGTTTCTCAATGGACTATGATCAAATATAGTTGTGAGACTCGAGTTGCAGACCTGCATAGAGATTGGCCAGATGGTGGACAAGACCATAAAGATCGAGTAAAGATTCAAAAGGAGAGGTCAACCATAGAGATCGAGTTACACATACTCGACCGCATTCCTAGGTCGAGCCAACTATGAAGACAATTTTTAAATTCCAAGCAAGCAGTTAAGCCTTTTACTCCAAGACCTAAGTCCAAACCACCTAAGAGAGACACCAAAGCATTCCATAGAGTATATTCGGAGCCTCAAAAGGGAAGGAGTCGAAACACTAGATGCTTCAAGTTTCAGGAACAGGAGCGGGTAGGGTGAATCTCCGTAACGATTCTAACGAGAACAAAGGCCAAAACCTCCTCCTATTCTAATGAGATGGAACGAGTGTAATAAAAGTCAAAGAAGGAAGGAGCGAGCTACCGTTCAGTGGCTATAAGAGAAGGGTCCAGTCCTAAGCGCATTAGTCTTTGAAGCAAATTTCTGATCCGTCGTGAGCCCATTCTTCACTTTGTCAAGCATATTCTTATCTGAGAAATTGAGTGGGGAAGGGTCCTACATGGAAATCAGGTTCGCACCCGCACTCTTTTGACTGAGAGGCGGGCGCCTTTTGGCATTAGAGCTCTTTCAACAAAAGAAGATTCGAGACTATGAATTCAATTTGAAAGAATCTGAGTTCTGAAAGAAAGATCGAACGAAGGATTTGGGGCTTCTTGCTACGCTACTTAACTATGAATTAGTAAGAGCTTCAACAATTTCATTGCTTTCTAATAAGAATGCCGAATAGAAGGCCATGGAAGTAATGAGAAAAGATCACATAGCGTGAAATTGAAAGAAGGGCATAAGACAAGATTGTGCTAAATCAACTATCGAATAGAACCTTTGTCTGGTTCATCGGTCGGTAAGCGAACTGAAAGATTGGAATCATTTTCTTTTCTCGTCCACAAATAGGAGTTATCGCTTACTCCATATAGGCCTTCCCTCTCTTTCTTTTGTAGACGGTTTGTGCCATGATGAACATGGTTTCATTGCACCATATTCAAATCTTTCTATCTCCATGCTGGACGTGGTTTTTTTTCTTTGAACAAGGCTTATGTTTGAAAGGCAGCACAAGCAAGCTTGAATCCTGTTATTTTGAGAAGCCCGGCAGTGGTTGGTCGAGACTCAGGATTTTGTTTAGCTAAGTGGCCTGTAGATTAGAATCGTCAAGCTCACCCTAATTTAACATCTGCTTGCCAATTTGAAGAATCTCAAAACGTGGTTAACCTCAATTGATGGTCTCACATTTAATTAAAGGATATTTACTTTAGTTACTTTAACCTTAATAGTTTCATAAAATCATTAAAGTAATTATCTATTTAAGGCTTATTTTTCAGCTAAATAATTTTCATATTTGTAAGCTAAAATAATTAACTGAAAAATGATCCCTGGCACAAATAATTTTCCTTCCTCTCAACTTTTTTTTTTTTTTAGACAGCTTGTTGGAAAAGGTTGCACCTGATAAATGTGATTCCATGACATTGTAAGAAGTTTTACAGAGTTTAGCGGTGAAGTTTTTCGGAGTTTACCAATGGAAGTATCTCTTCCTTGGTCTTTAGAAGAGAGGCTTGATAGTTTGTCCTAATGGCTCTTTTTTTTTTTTTTTTTGCTTTAACAAAAATAGGAACATATAATGATCTGAGTGATAGACAACTAAATATTAATATAAATAAATTTACAAATAATGGAAGAATAAATCAAAAATTCAAATATAATGGCACTCAACTCAGGATCTCTTGCAGTCACAGCTTTAAACTTTAATTGCTAAACCAAAGCCTCATGGCACAGTGGCCAAGATAATGACTAATTATGTAGCTTTGCAGTGAAGGACCAAAAGTATTAAAGTAATTTGTCTTGCTTTAAAATCAAATCCAAAGTAGGATGAAGTTTTATAACAATATGATATCTATTCAAAAACGTTTTCAGACCAAAACACGAGAATATAGCAATAACAACTAACTAAGTTTTTTTTTTTTTCCAAAATAATACTCTTTTCCAAAACTATTCCCAAGGTGATTCAATTCCAAAATTTATCTCTAACGATACTTTTTTTAGTCTATTTTCCAAATAATCTTGTTTTGCAAAATATACCCAAACTGATCTAATTTCAAATTTTATTGTTTTTCTAATTTTGTATTTGCCATGGTGGAAAAAATAAAGCAGACTCTACTTTCTTTCTCTAGTCTTTTATTTGCCAAGGTGAAGAACATATACTATACCAATTGAATATATATGAGATAATAAAAATGATGATAGAAATTTGTTCAAAAAAAAATATAAAAAATTTTCATTAGAAAACTGCAATCCAAACGTCTTAATAACTTTGAACAAAAGGGAAGCCATGTTAAATAAAAAAAGCAGTAGTTGTTCCAACTTCCAAGTGTTAAAATCAAACAAGACAATGAGAGGTTGTGTGCAGTAGTAGTGTTTTGATTATATCAATTCACTTTTATGCACAGAATTTGGCAAAGATTTTCGGGTGCATTGTTGTACATTTTGCTCAGTTAGTTGAATTAATTTCTGAAATAATGTTAAAATATGATGCGAACTCGATTCTCCAAGGACCGCTTGAGAAGAAACAAATTGCATAGGCAGCAGAAGGATTTACCTTAATCAGGTTATCGACAAATTGGATGGATTCTAAACAATCAAGAACCACTCGAGATTGATTAGAATGGTAGAATGGCGCCACAATTCAGCGTGATTTTATATTAATAAGCCAAACTTGAACAAAGGAGATATAACTCACTTTGTATCAAGGGACGTTACTAAGGAACAAGAAAGAGAAAAACTCTCAATTTTTATTCATTTCATAATTGCCTTACAATGGAATAGAGAAGGCCTATTTATACCTAAAAGCAAAACCACTAAGACTAATCCAATTTGGATAAGGATTTGGTCCTTATTTCCCTAACTACTTTTAAATGGCTCAAATAGTTCACATAACTGATTTATGTGAAGATTTCTAATTCTCCTGCACACCTAGAGTCCTTCAAAAATCTAGTCCTTCAAAGAGAAGGGGAAGACCCTCATTTTTATCTGCTCTTCTGTGATTCCCGGGGACTTCATGCTGTTGCAAACTACATCAAACTCTTGCAAGTGTTTATACGGCTCCTCACTTGGTAAACTATGGAAAGATGGTAAGAGATGTATTATGCCAGATTTTAACTCAAAAGATGTGTTATCATTCAAACTTGGAAAAGTAATGCACAAAGGTTGCTGATTTAAATTAGACACAGCCAACTCCCTTAGTGTTTGTGCATTTGCCATGGTGACATCCTCTTGATCCGAGTCACTCGAAGTGTCACCAAACGAATCTGCTGGTCCAACTTCTGGCTCAGGTCTCTGAGATGCAGCACTTGAGTGCTCTTTTCTGAGTTGTCTGGTTTCTTTCCTCGTTCTACATGCGATCTTCTTTACTTCAGGATCGAAAATTAATTCGCCTGTACGAGAAGAACAAGGCATAAACTAAAAAAATACCAAAAAATTAGAACAAAATTGAAATTAAAAAGAAACAAATAATTAACGCTAGTCCCCGGCAACGGCGCAAAAAATTGACAGGTTGTCGAACCTGTGCAATAATAAAAATAGAACCTAACTACTACTAAAAGCAGTCAATAATTAATCCTACGTACTGGAGCAGAGACACTCTAGGTGTGCAATGGGTTACTTGATTCACCCTTTTCCCGAAGAGTTTGCTTAACCCGATATACCAGAATTAATTAATTGACAAAAATTACTAAATAGTAGACAGTGGCAAGCAGGGTCGTCTCCTCAGAAATTGGGGATATTCGTCTCTTTGAAATTTCAATTGGTAAAAGAGGATTTTCTCAGAATGTAACTAAAAACAATTAAGCAATTCAATTAAAAATAAAAAATTAATTAGCACGAATATAGCAGGAATTAAATCAAGAATAGATAAATTCTAACCAGGGATACAACTACTCAGACACAGTCCATTTATCCGATCATTGATGCAAGAGAGATTCACTTAGTTTATTAATAGGTTAGCTATAGTCTCCAACGAAGTCTAACGACCAATTTTTCCTTAATTTATTGATAACCAAGATATGACCATTGATTACCCCTAACCAGAAAATACTTCTAGGTACGACCGTAGGAATTAATTTTTCAATTGCATTAATAACTAAAAAAACCTAACCCCAATCAATAACACGCTACGAGGGTTATTTAAATTAAATTGCACGTTCCCTTAGTGCGTAAACACGCCAGTTGCCACTAATATTAATCAATCAAACAATTACGGATTTAATTGACTAACTTGGCAGGAGATTAATAAATCACATTAAATATCAGGCCCTTGACATCCAATTAATAAAATAATCTCATGAAAATTCAAGCAGACAACGTGCAAATATTAATAAATTGAGAAACGCGTGAAAACTAATTTGATCTCACAGATTTTCGGAACTGCGCCGTCGAGTTGATCCTTGACTAGATAAAAGGCTTAGTCACGCCGCATAAATAAATCTCTATGCAAATTAATTGATTGCAAGGGCATTGCGTTTTTTACTAGAAAGCAAGGAATAAAAGATATTGTTCCCGTTGGGGAATTTTGTAGAACACAAGGCATGCGCCTAACAAAAGGAAAAGAAAAGAGAACTAAAACTAAAGCTATCTAAAACTATTGATAAGATCCTCCTGTATGTCCCTTTTTTCTCTTTTAAAGCCAAATGACTAAATGCCTTCCCTAGGGGAGAGTTGCAGCTGTGAAGAATCAATTGGTTGGAGCTTATAACGAAGAGGAGCAATATTGGCAACAGAAATCTAGGCTAAGCTGGCTTCGGGAAGGAGATAAAAATACCAAATACTTCCATGCAGTGGTGAAGGGGAGGAGGAAGAGAAATAAGATAGGAAATTTGAAGAGGGAGGATGGTTCTTGGACTACAACTGATGAAGAAATTACAGCCGAGGTAGCTAAGTATTATAAGCATCTCTTTAAGTCTAGCGAGATACAATGCTTGGAGGATATTTTGGATGGTATACCTAGCACCATTACTGACCACATGAATGGTAATTTGACTAGACCAGTGGAGGAATACGAAATAAAGGTAGCAATTTTTTCTATGAATCCCAATAAGGCTCCAGGGCCTGATGGGATGACACCTCTATTTTTTTCAACATTTCTGGTCTACCATTAAGGATGATGTGGTGAAAGCTATCAAGTCTTTTTTTCATTCTGGCCATATGCTTAAATCTGTGAACTATACCACCATATCTCTTATTCCTAAGGTAGAAATACCAACTAAACTGACACATTTTAGACCAATTAGTCTCTGTAATGTTATTTACAAAATCATCTCCAAAATTCTTGCTAATAGGTTGAAAACTGTCCTGGAACATTGTATTAGCAAGAACCAATCTGCTTTCATCCCTAACCGACAAATTATGGACAGCATAATTATATCTCATGAATGCCTACATTTTCTTAAAAACAAGAGACAAGGCAAGGATGGATATATTGCTATTAAACTGGACATGTCTAAAGCTTATGATAGGGTGGACTGGGGATATCTCAAAGCTGTGATGGAAAAAATGGGGTTTAGTCAATTGTGGGTGAAGTGGATTATGGAGTGTATCACTTCTGTATCTTATTCTTTCAACATCAATGGAGAGAACAAGGAGTATGTGATTCCATCTAGAGGCATTAGGCAAGGTGACCCACTGTCACCTTACCTTTTCTTGTTATGCTCTGAAGGTCTCTCGAATATGCTTAAGAGAGCAACAAGGCAGGGATTACTCAGTGGTCTAAGGATTAGTAGACATGGGCCATTCATCACACACCTCTTTTTTGCGGATGATACACTCGTTTTTTGTAAAGCTGCGAGCCAAGAAACAAGGAAACTAAAGGAAATTCTTGATCAGTATGCAAGAGGGTCTGGTCAGCTAATCAACTTGGACAAATCCTCTATACACTTCAGCAAGAATACTAAGGAGAATGATAAGGTGAAAGCCTGTGTGCCACTAACAGGTGTTAAGGTAGTGAATCAAGGGAAATACTTGGGGCTTCCAATGGTAGTTACAAGGACAAAAAGTCAGGTCTTTGGGTTTATAAAGGACACCATTAAGACACGGCTAAGTAGTTGGAAGAACAAGTTTTTGAGTGCAGCAGGCAAGGAGGTGACGCTTAAAACTGTAACTATGGCTTTGCCAACGTATGTCATGTCTTGTTTCAAGTTACCAGCTAGTCTTTGCAAAGAAATCACACGTTTGATGGCTGCATATTGGTGGGGTGAGTCACAAGGCAGAAGCAAGGTACATTGGTGTTCTTGGGATAAAATGATGAAGGCCAAACTGGAAGGCGGATTGGGGTTCAGGAATCTGGAATGCTTCAACAGAGCTCTACTTGGAAAGCAGATTTGGAGACTGTTACGCTTTCCAAACCTGTTGGTCAGTCAAGTATTGAAGGCTAAATATTATCCCAACGAAAATATTCTGAACTGTGACATCCCTAAACATTCTTCATGGTTCTGGCAAAGCATAATGTCTGCAAGGGAAGTTGTTAAGGGGGGTATTTGGAAGAGAGTTGGCTTAGGTAAGAGTATTAAATTATGGAAGGATCAGTGGATATCAAACAATCCAAATGGAAAGCCAACAACGATGGTGCCAGATGGGGGGGAGGAGCAGAAAGTGGAGGAGTTGATATCAAATTTTAGGTGGAAGAGGAGTGTCATTTTTAGAAGATTCAATAGAGAGGATGCGGAGAACATTTTGCGCACACCTATTAGCCTGTCAAGGACTGGAGATTTGCATTTTTGGATCCATAGTAAGCAAGGAGAATACTCAGTTAGGTTGTGCTATCAACTTCAACTGAAGGAAGCAAGGATGAAGGCAGAACAAGCAAAGGGGGAATCAGGTTCTAGCTATGATGATTCTAACACTCAGATTTGGAAAACTCTTTGGGGCTTGAATATTAAGCACAAGATTAAACTATTTATATGGAGGTGTATCACTAACACCTTAACAGCAAGGGAAACAATCTTTAGGAGAACGAAACAAGGCTCACCATGCTGCTCTAGATGTGGAGATCGCATAGAAACAGTGGAACACATTTTGTTTCATTGTACTCAGGCTCAGAAGGTGTGGAAACTCGCACCAGTTCAATGGGATGGGTTACAGAACCAAACTGGATGCTTTAGGCAGTGGTAGGCAGCCTTAACTCAAGCTCGAAGTAGAAAGGAAGGAAGACAGCATATAGCTTTGACAGCTAATATTCTTTGGCAACTATGGAAAGACAGGAATGATCTGGAATTCGAAGGGAAAGTGAAGGATGGATTCAGAGTTGTGCAAACAGCGAACACTGAGTGGTTCAAGTTTGAAGAAGCTGGTAGAGTCACACCAGCTGGGAGTACATCAGAAACAGATGCAACAAATGCAAGCCAAGGGGAGGAACGAATGGAGGCAACAGACCTGATGGAACTTCATGTTGCAACACATAAAGCATCATCGGGTCACAAGATGGGAATTGGGGTTGTGTCCAAACAGAAAGATAGCAGAATCGGAGCTGAATGGGCGCTTGTGGACAGAAGCTCACATATGGACATCCAAGATGCAGCTGCAGCAGTGCGTCTCGCACTTATCAAAGCAGCACAGTTCGGTTGGCAAAGGATCAAAGTCATAAATGGCAATAAACAACTTATTGGCCTGCTGAAAACTAGGAAGGGAAACAACCCGAATATAGCTACGTTGGTGGAAGACATACTTGCTCTTGCAAATCTGTTTCACATGTGCTTTTTTGAAGAAGGAAAATCTACTAATATGGCTCTATGTAAAACAATTAGTTCTTATGCTTTAAGCATAGTTATGGATGAGAAGAGATTTGTTGTATCTCCTTAGTGTCATGGTACACTTTGTATAGGTAGTTGAGCTGTTGGTCAAATATTATAAAGTCTTGATTGTTATAAAATCCATCTATCGTTTTCGGAAAAAAAAAGACTAAATGCCTTCCCTATCTTCGTGGTCCCTGCCGATCCAAAAGCCCAAGAATTGGAGCCCTCTGCCAAAGTTCTTGTGTGTAGTTTTCTCCTGTTAGGAGGCCTCCCAGTTAGCAAAAAGGGGAAATGGAAGTCCGGTTCTTCTCAGCAACGTGGGCCAGGTTTATGGATTTTTTTTTAGAAGTCTTTTCTCCAAAAAGTCCCTCCTTTTTTTGTAGTTTTCTGCTCCACTCCCTGAAATTGAGTCCAATGCCAAATATAAGTAAATATTGATAATTAAAATAATATTTGGCAAGGACAAAGGGGAAATTAATAATAAAATAACAAACAATTTACATCCTACCAGAAGTATATCAAATGAAGGGAAATAAAAGAATTAAAATAAAAAAAATAGGCCATTTTCTCATCCTATTTATACTTTACTTTCATAGTCGTTGTGTTTTGTAAAGCTAATCATAATATCCCTAATTGTTTTTCCGATTAGTCCACCTAAATTGGTTCTTTAATTTTAATCCATCATCTGAATCCGAATCCAGCTGGTGTTAAGTACATACTTCCCAGCTCGAGCCCCTTGCCAAGTACAAGTTTTCTACAAAGGATAGTCCATGTCTAAGTAAAATTTAAAGTTCATTTGTATTGCAATTTTTATCAAAAAAATTTGTATGTTTTTTATGAATTTATTTTTCAATCACCTTTTCACCCTCACATACATCAAATCGTTATAATATAATTTTTTACAAAAAACTTTAAAAAATATAGTAATTCAAACATGCTCATTCGCCTGAAAGACATTAGGCCAATGGTTCCACAAACATCGAAGTTAATTTCTATATGGATTCTTGAGGCACTCATGAAAGTAATTTGATCCCTGAGCAAATGTTTTTTTGGTTATTATTTATTGATTAATCATTAATGTCCAATGCGTTCTCTTTTTGGCAATGTGTCGCTTGACTTTCATATACTCGTCATTGTATTTTGGTTATTCATTTTTTTTCCCATTTCAAATTGGTAATCAAACAACCATAACATCGCGCGCCTATTCCATCTAATTTAATCCATGGGTAAATGGTTTTGTCAACCGATGGTCTCACATTTAAATAAAGGATATTTATTTGAGTTACTTTAACCTTAATAGTTTCATAAAACCATTAAAGTAAGGGTAAAAAAAACCCTTGTGGTAAATTTAATATACAGAAAAGCCCCCTGTGATTTCAAAACGTATAAAATAATATCTCATGTTTTAAACTAAATTATGAGGTGATGGAATCCATTAAAATTAACAGAAATGACTTATTGGAATCTAAAAACAAATTTTTTATACCTAAGTTTTTAACAAATATACATGTTCTACCCCTTAATCCACAATTCTCTTTTTCTAGATAATGAAACAACTAATTTTATTGAACTGCCTTTTGCTTAGTTATATTAGGACAATTTTGTCATTTCGTCCGTCTCCGTTAATTTTAATGGATTCCGTCACGTTTACAATTTAGTTCAAAACATAAGATATCGTATTGTACGTTTTAAAATTACGATGGGCTTTTCTGTATACTAGATTTACCATAAGGGTCTTTTTTATTTTTTACCCTTAAAGTAATTATCTACTTAAGGCTTATTTTAGCTAAATAAATTTTTCATATTTGTAAGCTAAAATAATTAACTGAAAAAATGATAACCAGCACAAATAATTTTCCTTCCCCACAACCTTTTTTTTAGACAGCTTGTTGGAAAAAGTTGCAACTGATAAGTGTGATTTCATGACATTTGTAAGAAGTTTCACAGAGCTTAGCGGTGAAGTTTGTCGGAGTTTACCAATAGAAGCATTTCTTCTTCCTTCCTTGGTCTTTAGAAAAGAAGCTTGATAGTTTGTGCTATTGGCTTTTTTCCTTTTTTTGCTTTAACAAAAATTAAAGAACATATAATGATCAGAGTAATACACAACTAAATAATAATATGAATAAATTTACAAATAATGGAAGAAGAAATCAAAAATTCAAATATAATGACACTTCAACCCAGGATCTCTTGCACTCACAGTTTTAAACTCTAAGAGCTAAATCAAAGGCTCATGGCAGAGTGGCCAAGATAATGACTAGTTTTGCAGTGAAGGACCAAAAAGTAAACGTACAGCAATGCACCGGAAATCTTTGCCAAATTCTGTGCATAAAAGCGAATTGACATAATCAAAACAGTACTACTTGCCACCGCACACAACCTCTCATAGTCTTGTTTGATTTTAACACTTGGAGCAGCTACTTCATTCTTTATTTAACATGGCTTCCCTTTTGTTCAAAGTTATTAGACGTTGTTTGGATTGCAGTTTTCTAATGAAAATTTTGTATGTTTTTCCTGAACACATTTCTATAATCATTTTTTTATATATCAAATTGGTATAGTATATTTTCTTCACCTTGGCATATAAAAGATTAGAAAAAGAAAGTAGAGCCTGCTTTATTTTTTCCACCGTCGTAAATAAAAAATTAGAAAAGCAATAAAATGTGAAATTCGATCGGTTTGGGTATATTTTTCCAAAAAAAAAAATATTATTTTGGAAATAAACTCAAAAATGCATCATTGGAGATAAATTTTGGAATTGAATCACTTTGGGAATAGTTTTTAAAATAGTATTATTTTGGGGAAAAAAACCTCCCAAACGATAAGTATCAGTATGGTTAGGTGTGAAGTATGGAATGAATTTCCGAAATAATGTTATAATCAAAACTATTTTCCAGTATAACACCTTTCTAAAACTATTCCTTAATCTAATGCTCCTTGTGGTATGTTTGACAAACTATAAACATCACATTATTGTTCCTCATAAACCAAAGCTGTCATTACCTTCTATCCCTTTACCTATGTTTCACAATTTTTTTTCACGTTCTCCTTTGGTTGGATTTAACTATTCAAAAAATTTGAAATTTTTCTCGTTAGAAAAAATTTATTAAGCAAATCTTCATAAGAAACAATTTAACTTTTTCCACACCCAAACCATGCTTTGTATTCAGCTAAATCCCCAAAACTAATATCCCTCAAATCTCACTTCTCCATTATTGCAATCGAATTGAGTATATCGTAATTTAACAATAAAATAGTGTAATAATCACATTAGTAATTATGTGATAACAACTTAAGCATTTTACCAAGTACTAGTACTTCAGTTAGAAGCATAACCAATTGAGAATGGAGAGGTGGAAGAGAATGTTTGTTTGTTTGAGTTAGAATAAACCCAAAAAAAAGGTGAGAGATGTTCAAAAGTGAAGGACAAGAAATATTCAAGAGTAATGAGCAGACGAAAAAACTTGTAGTGGGATAAAGTTAGAAAGCACAGAGGTTAGACACAACGTAATAAATTAGAAAAAGGTAGAGGAAATGTTGTGTCAACATGTGTTTGTAATTACAAACTTTTGAAATATAATTTATATTTTTGTTTACCTGCTACAAGTCTGCAACTCACAAGTATTAAATTGAGGAATAGTTTTGAGAAAGTATTACACCGGGAAATAATTTTCATAATTATATTATTTTGGAAATTAACTCTGAAGTATGAAACCCACTTATCAAACACCCCTAAATGTTACCTTAATGTGAATGTAGTAATTGTGCAGATATTTTGTCTAAATTCAATCAATTTTGCATTAAGTATCAATATGAGGAAAGGAAATTTTTGTATTTAAATTAGGGTAAAAAACAAAAAAACCCCCTATGGTTAACCTAATACACAGAAAAGCCCCCTATGGTTTCAAAATATACAACACGACCCCTCATGCTTTGAACTAAATTGTAAAGGTGATGGAATCCGTTAAACTTAATGGAAATGGACGAAATGACCAAAATGCACTGATATAATTAAGCAAAAGACAGCTCAAAAAAATCATTTGTTTTATTCTCTAAGTAGAGAGAATTGAGGGTTTAGGGGTAGAATAGGTATATTTGATAAAACTTAGGCATAAAATTTTTTTTTTAAGTTCCAATAAGTAATTTCCGTTAAGTTTAACGGATTCCGTCACTTTTATATTTTAGTTCAAAGTATGAGGTGTCGTATTGTATATTTTGAAATCATAGGGGACTTTTCTGTGTATTAGGCTTATCACAGAGGGTTTTTTGCTTTTTACCCTTTGAATTATGATTAATCTTTCTTACACTGACAATATGTATACTATCAGCGTTGAATGAATGGTAATTATATAAAATTTAATTTTTACACATATATCATATATTCAACGAAGCATGCATAAAATTTACTCTTAGAAACTATACTTTACGTATAAGAAGTGATTGCGAAAGAACAAGAGGCTTAGACACAAAATATCATAGCTCTGTCAATCTCATAGTTTGCAAAAGTTGTCTCAACCCCATTTTGTGGACCTGGGGCGGGCACTGTTCTGCTCACTTACATCATACGTGATATTTGTTTTTTTTTTTTAAATATACTATTTGATATACAAAATCGGAGGAGGGGCAGCCTGAAGATTTCTGACCAAATTTTGAAAAGCAAAATTTATGATTCAAATTGTATTTTATACATTATTTTTTACACTATCTGTGAATCTTACAAAATTTTATTATATAGTTACACATTATTAAAAATAAATTACATCGTATGTATATAAAATTATATTTTATGCATTTTGTACAAAATTGATCCAAACGCTTTTCTAACAAACCGGGGCCTTGTCCTACAAAATCATATTAATTAAAAAATTAATTTTATATAAATAAAATATTTCATGTACAATCTACTGCGATGGTACACTAAATACTAACAAATACAAAAACTCAATGGGACCGCACGGTACAGTCTCGTAATACTGCTTCTCATTAAAAGAACAACGGTTATTTTCAATAGATCCCATCGAAAAATGCATCCTCATCACATAGCCCCCTAAATGTTTAATTGACTTAATTCACTCCTTGTGCTATTATAGTTTTTTCATTCACTCAAGTATAATTGGATCAACAGTCTAATTTCAAACTAAACTAAGCATGTACAATGCATATGATTTTGTGAATTAATCAAATTACCCCCAAGTTCTCAATTACCAAAATTTTTAATTACTAGCTCTTGATAAAAAAATTTTCAAAACGATCTAGTCACTCCCGCTGTTAAAAATTCTAATTTTTTGCAACTTTTAGTTAATCATAGTTGAATGTAATTTTGCTATATATCAGCTTATGACTACTAATCTCGTCATGTTTTTCATAATTTCAAAAAATGTAATTGTTAAGTACATTGTGCTTCATATTTCATTTCATAAGTTTAAAAGCTGTTATATTAGCACGTCTTGACTTATTTTATTAGTTTAAAAGATTGTTTAAAAGTTTTTTGTGAAATTTTGTATAGCATGGGAGTGAATATGTTGTTCTATCAAAACCATGTGTATTGCACGTGCCAAATTCAAGCCGAAATTGGACCATCCACCCAAATTATACCTAATGGAAAATAGAGGTGATGTTGAACCAAGTAACTCGACTCTAACTCGCGAGCTACTCGATCAACCGCTCGATTCGAGCTCATTTTGACCGAGCTCAAGCTCCAACATTTTGCATTCGACGGCTCAATAAGTCTAATCGAGTTTTTTATAATATATATTATTAAAATTTTTATATTTATTATTGTGAAATGTTAGTAATATCTTTTATTTAAAATTATACGTAAAATATTACTTTTTATTACGTGAGCTTGATTAGATTTGATTGAATTCGGATAGGCTCGATTGAGCTTGATTTGACTTGATTAAATTTAATTAAACCGAACTCAAGTTCGAACTCACTCGAGTAACGTAAATTGAAGTTAATTTCGAGCTCAAGCTTCATTATTCGATTAGACTCAAATGCACCCCTAACCGGAGACGTTTATAATTGCACAGGGGGTGAATTGATTCGACTAAACAAAATAAAGAGCAAGGGGTTTATTTGGAATTAAACCAAAATGGTTACTTTCCTCTCCGAACGCATGCTGACTGCTTACTACCTTGTCCCGCCAAATCAACTCCCAAACCTCTCCTTCTCCAAGCACAAACAAACTCCCGTTCTCTCAAGGTCAGTTTTCTCTCACTCTCTCTCTCTCGCTCTCATTTCAGAAAATCATGTACTTTAATGCTTAATTTCATCTGGTTCGATGCATTTATACTTGTGTAACTGAAATCAATGGTGGGGCGGCTTGCAGGGATTATGGTAGGAGGGATGATCAAGGGCCTGAGTGATTATTAGAGAAATTGCAGGTGGGCAGCTCGTGGCGGAGGAGATTTTTCCCTTTAAATTGGTGTCGTCAAGATTACTGGCTGGACTATTGACTATATTTGTTGTTTCGGTTTCTATATTGTTTCGTGTAATTGAACACGGAGCAATTGTTGAGGCCCCTGTCCAGGAAAGGGCGGGGTGTGACAGGAATTTTTAGCACCACGAATGCTGTGAAGTGAACCTTTATTCCTTTTAGCACTTCTTATCTAATAGGCCTCACTGTACAGAAATGTTCGCGTTTCTTGTGTGGATTTTATGTTTTCAATCTAAGTGCAGCAAGGTTTGCCAATTAAATGTTTGATGTTTTAGTTTGCAGAACGGAGTTTCTACGATCTATTAAGTGTTTGTGTAGTTGAAAATTTGATGATATGATTTTGGAAAATGGATTGTTGCGTTTCAGCAATTCTTTGTAGGGACTGCATGCATAGTTTCCATTAATTTTTTTTCTTGTCTTGTTAGTTCATTGAATCTTGATCCTACCTTAGGTGAAGGTCTGCTATTTCCTATTGATGTTATGGGTGTCAAATTAATTCATTTCCAGAAAATTGGATTATAGTTTTAGTTTGTCATGTTTTTGTGATCTTTATCCCTTAGTTGAGAACATTTTAAGGTATGATGTTTGTGTAGGGCAATTGTATAGAAAAGAGCAGCTAATCTATTCTACATTACTCCATATAATAACTTAGGTATACTGGAAAACACAATCTGGCATCATATGGAGTATGCTACAATGTCAAATTTGTACAGAAGAATCAATTCAAAATGTCTTTATTTCAGTTCCAAACACTACTAACTTCAGTTATGGGGCTCCATATGGAAAACAATAGGCACTAGGGTGTGGGACTTCAGTGTGGTTAACCAACAAAAATCAGTGGCCACAGGTGCCACTAGATTTCAAACTGACAACTTCACTCCATGATCAAGGTTACCAGAAAAGCTTCAACCTTGATTCATGTAGCATATACTCTCAATGGCAGTGTTGAAAGCAAACCGAGGAGCATAATTTACGGGCTCAAATCCTGTCTACAAAAGAAGATTGTTGCCTTGTGTTCGATCACTGACAAACCAAAATGGAGGTCCAATGGTGATATTGAAAATGATAGTCATAGTAAAACATCATAAAAAGCATAATTCAGAGGAAGAATAGGTGGAGAGAAAAGTCCATTGTGAAGTTCAGATTATGTCATGGCTGGAAAGTAGAATGAAGGCTGAGGTAGTTGTTAATGTAGATGTTCTGTTTGGGATGCCGTTACCGACTATGAGCAGCTTGCTAATTTCATTCCCAATCTTGTGAGTAGGTAAACTCATACACACTTTTTTCCCCTTCCAATTGATGGCAAACTTCAAGTAATTTTAAGGTTTTGGTAATGCTGCTACTGGAGTCTGGACTTGCATATCTATGATTTTTTTTTTTTAATTTCTTGGTTAAGGATGCTACAATCTCTTCACTGGCATAATTTGCTATCCTTAAGAGGAGAAGTGAAAAAGAATGTACTCTGCTACTGCAGATTCACAATTACAAAGAGTTCGGTTGGCTTGTAATTGAAGAACTGGAAATTAGGATTGTTTCTATTGTTTCAGAAAAAGGTATGATTCATAAAAACTTAAATGCTTTAGAATGCAGAAATACACAATATAAAGTTAATGATAGTACTTTGTTTTTTCATCTCAGAATATTGGGATATGAGTGAGGGACTATTTGTATGCACAGCATTTCGTTTTGAAATGCTTTTGTCTCTAGAGGATTAAGATGGCAATGACCATTTAGTACTGATTAAGGGGTAAAGTTGAGAAAGTGCATGATACATGGATGTAGTAATGGAACGTCATGCTATATCAGGAAAAAAAAATGGTAGACAGCAACTTTGTTCATTATATTCCATGAAAAATTTATTTGGAATTTTGTGGAAGCATAAGATTAAAGAGCCCCAATCAATCCTAGCATGTCTTTGTCTCATATGTCCTGATGATTTATGGCATTGCTCATATTACAGATGTCCTTTTAAGCTCTAATGGTTTCGTTGAACTGTGGTTGTTCAAGAGTCTATCACTGGAGACATAGTGTAATTAGAGTTTACTTCCTTAGACAATACTGCACTAAAAAACTTCACTGAATGAATTGCTTTGCAGGAATCAGATATGGATTATGATAATGCTTTAGAATTGTCTCTTGTTGCCCTTAAATGTTCAATTGCCTTAAGCATTAGAAGCTTCCTCTAGTTCTTGTCATATAATCAAAAATTGCAATCCTTTGCTCTTTCAACCTCTGTTAATATGTACCTTTATACTCCCTCAACATTTTCTATGGGTCATATTCAATTTGATTTTTATTTTCTGTAATATCACTTTCAGTGTCTTGGGAAATGATGGACATTTTAATGCTCAATCACCTTATGGTATGCTTCATGTGCTACTACTTTTCTGTAAATGTGATTGTAGTAATTAATTGGTTCTTTTTATTCATAAACATATGTCAGCAGGAGAATTCCTTATCCACATCCTGGATGTATTTGGTTGGAGTAGAGAGGCTTGCAACGAGCTGTTTATTGGCACATAGAAGCTTGGGCTGTGTTGGATCTCCAAGAGTTTCAAAATTCAGTAAGCATTTTGAACTACACGGTGGCATCCATTTTAAATGTCCAGTTAAAGATACCGAAATTTGTATTAAGCAACAGATGGAGACTAACTTTGAAAACCATCCCCAATCATAGATTTGCCTTATGTTACTCAATATGCCCATAACTGCATTTTTTGGGCTACTATTTGATCTGCAAATTGCTTTTGCATCTGTTACATTGAAACTTTCTCCAAGTGAAGAATGTTTAAGTATTGAACTTTGATAAAGATATGACTAGGGTAAAGGTGACTATACACATCAACAATCTCAGGTAACTGGTGCAGTTCTTTGAGCATGGGACCCCAAGGGATCTTGAAAAACATTTTGACCATTCAAGGATCTCCATGATATTAGTTATGGTGCATAAGATTTTAGAGTTGTCCTATCCTTCTATATTCCATCATTTTATTACTGAAATTATGCGGGAGAAATTCTAATTACAAAAGAGCTCCTATCATATCCATCTTCCTTTCCTATTATTATTTTCATTTCCTGACAAGCAATGCTTCTAAGAAAATTCGTTTGCACCTTCCCTTAGTTGAGAAGTTAACAGGAAGGCATGGCAGAACTGGTATTTCCACTAATTTTAAGGACAAACAAGACTTTTCCAAGCATTGCTGTACTTGTCCATTCTGGTAGAGTAGGTAACAGTAATTAGACATACTTATGTGATAACTTTATCTCAGTTTTTAACTATCTGCAACTGACTGTTATTCAGGTAAATGATCATGAACTCCAGTTTTTCATGGTTGATGGTGATTTCAAGAAGTTTGAAGGAAAATGGTCAGTCAAATCTGGTTAAAGGTAAATTTTGTGGTAACGTATTTTGCATCTCCTTCCTGGTGATTGTGTTTCTAATTATCATTTGGTTCTTAATATTTTTGGCAATCCATGCTGTTTTTGCATCTCATTGGGAAACATGTACCTCAAAACTGTGCTACATAATTGATTAATGAACCTTAGCTCAGGGACGCCAATGACTATTCTCGTATTCGCTCCAACAAAATGGAGCAAAAGATTGAAACTGAATGAAGGAACATAAAGTCAAATGAACTTCATGAAGGCAAGATTTACCACCCCCCCCCCCCCCCCAACAAAAAAAAAACCAAAAAAAAAAGCTTTATAATATATTTAACATCAAGGTGGTCATTGCCAAAAATTATTAAAATAATATCATAATGATGAATGAATCCCATGGTACTCTTGCATAAAAGTGCAGCTTCTTCTTTTGGAGTCTTTATTCAATGAAAATGATATTGTTTACCTTTACATAGCATTGATAAGCATCTTTAAATGCCACCTTGACATGGACAAACATGCCCTGAAATTTTGGCCATCCTCTAGATCTTGCTTGCGATGTAATCATATTTACTTCCTTTCTTGCTTCTTTTTTACAGTTGCGAGATGATGGTGGCTTGATCCAGAATAAGTGTTCTTTGATGAAAATCTTCTATTTTTACCATGAATGTTGCATAACAAACCATTGACATCACATAATACTGTTTGCTGCATCAACAATTTGAATTTCATGACTGATGTGAATGATCACATCTAATAATTGTTTTAACTTTATGCACTTCTGTTGTTGTTTTCATATTTCTTAAACTTGCATCTTAATCTTCTTATGCAGAGACAAATATATCACATTTACGAGTCATCTATTTTATTTCATTTTGTCATTACAACTCCATCATTTACCATTATAAGAAACTGATAAATAAAACGATTACCACAAGGACTGGCCTTTTTTTCAATATGAGAGATGATTCCTTTATCACAAGACTGGCAGATTGTCTCCTAATTATAGTAAGAATGACAAAATTCTTTCTTTGCTCTTCAATTATGCTACAGTTGGGTCACACAGTTGTATGAGGTCCTGTTTTGGATGGCTTAGTTTATGTATGATACTGACAATGGTAAATGATCAAGGACTTTGTCACTTAGGATAGGCAAAATGTAACTGATCAAATCACTTCGTCACTAGTCAGAATGGGCAAGCAACTGATACACTTACAACTAAATAGTTTAATTAGATAAGCTTTAAGCAAATGATATGTCTAAAGGTGATCAGCTCCTCTTTTAGTCACACAAATGATGCAGACAATTTTTTTTTTTCCTTTTGGTTTATAATATCCTTTCTTGTGGACTTGGCAGGTCCTCAAAGACTACTTTGAGTTATGAGCTAAATGTCACGCCAACATTCAATTTCCGTTCAATTTTCTTGGAGAGTATCATCAGTTCAGATTTTCCAGTGAATCTTCAAGCCTTGGCTAGCAAAGCTGAAAGTAGTTTCAAGAACAGCCAGAATTCATTGACCGATGAAGCTCCTCCAGTTATAACATTAGCAAACTCCTTTATTTCCACAAGTTCAGATGTCAGTGGTGTTACGCCTGACAAGAGTGATTTTTCCACTGAAGAATTAAAAGAAAAATTAGTGAAGGCTACCTTGAACCCCTTATCTCCAGCAACAAGTGAGTTAAAGAGTAACTGGGGAGTATTTGGTAAAGTATGCAAGCTTGATAAGCCATGTATGGTAGATGAGGTACATCTCCATAGATTTGATGGACTTTTGGTAACTGATGACTCTTCAGGAAACCTTGCATTTACCTGTGAAAGCCATGTCTGAGAAAGCTGTCTAACCCATCATTTGGTCTTCTTGTGAAGGAAAATGGAGGCGTTCACTGTTGTGTTATTGCTAGCATAACTGTAAAAGCTCCAGTACGTGAAGTTTGGAATATTTTGACCGAGTATGGGAGATTCCCTGAGTAGGTAACAAAAGCTTTCGTTTGTGACCGCTGAATCCTGGAGAATAATAGGGAAACTCATATGTTTTGTGCATGTCCTTTTCAGTAACCTGAAATCATTGTCCATGTTTTAATTGATCTTGAACCATACAATAACTGGATCATGATGTGATAAGTGACATTTTCTCTGTAAATGGAGTGCTATTCATTCCTGGACAAATTGAATTTATTGAAAGCTTCAGTTTTGCAATACATATAAGAATACT
Source organism: Coffea arabica (assembly GCF_036785885.1). Lineage (NCBI taxonomy): Eukaryota > Viridiplantae > Streptophyta > Magnoliopsida > Gentianales > Rubiaceae > Coffea > Coffea arabica. Next base: position 29,649,602 of record NC_092330.1, read on the forward strand.
AAGCAACAAGAAGAAAATATGGTAAACCTGGCAGGAGTAGAAATTTAGGCAATAGAAACTACCGTCTTGAAAGAAATTATACTTTCTTCATTGCACGGTGTCAAGATTCAAAATTTCCTCTCTTGGTCCTCTCTTTCCACCCCATATTAGAACAGAAGTCAACATAGGATCATTGTTGGGAAGAATATGATAGTTTACAGTTTTAAGCACAGACTACAGAATTTGGCAACCTTTAAAAAATTGTTAGCTTAAAAAGTTCTAATTAGCAAGAGAAAACAAGATCTTCTGAATACTCTGCATGGTCTAGGTATTTTTACAAATATGAGTCTAGAAGGATATGGTTTCGCTTGGTATGTTATTTAGCTAAATGACATCTAAAAGGGAGAATAAAACTCATTGCAATATCACTTTCTTTTTCTCATCCTTGATTTTGTTCTTTTGAGATTAAGGAATCATGAAAGTTTAGCTATCTATTATAATCACTAAAATGAACTGAACAAGTTCTCATCTACAAGGAGTCTAAGGTTGTAGGCTTTCAAATAAAGAGATTGGATTGTTGAGTATGAGGAGGTCTGCAAAGAGGTTGGGTCATTCTGAGTTAGAGCCCCAATGCTTTTTTAGCTGGAACCATGGTGCTTGGCCCATGCAAATGATTATTCTGTATTCAATTATAAAACAACAGCCCCTGTTGTTTTTGAACACTAACCTCATTTAGCTATCAAACTAGAGTGGAAAAATGAGGAAATTCATGCAACTGTGCATGTGGGGAGAAAGAGAGACTGGGAGAGAGAGTGAGTGACAATAATAGTAGTAATGGAATGAAGATTGGTATATTCAAGGATAATAAAAAGAGAGGAAATTTTTATATGTTTCCTCTGAAAGACATCTTCTATGTACACACTGTACATAAGAAAGTTTTTATAATTTGGATCCAACATCAACAAAACTTTCTCTTTATTTTCTTTTAACTAGTGCAGTATGTTCCGAACTTAGCAATCAGCAAGATTCAGTCACGTGAGAACAATAAAGTTCGTAATCTTCAGGTACAAACTGCTGTTTTTGCACTAACAATTGATGGTGAGATATCAAAAAGTAAAGTATTTGCGTCCATGTTTGTCTCATATGTACAAATCTTATTGCTGGATGCAAGGGTTTACTATATGTGGTACTTCAGGTGCGTGTTGTACTTTACTTGTGTGAAGCACTTGAACAAGAGAGTAGCTTTCAGCAGGTTGAAGGCGATTTTGATTCATTCAGTAGAGCAATTAAGGAATCATCATACACTGTTGAAATACAATGTGGAATAAAAAATGTGCAAGAATTCATTTCTTTCTGAAGCTATCTTGGAAGGGGTTTGTCTCCATCAGTGTTTATTTCAAGAACATATGTTTGTCTTGCGAACTGCATCACTTTAGTGTACACTGAGTTAGTGTGTACATATATGTGAGGGAATATCTAATGTTTTGTTTGAAGTCCTTTTCACAAAAGATGAAATTCTAGGAAATGATTCTTTTTACCTTCTTACTCATATCTGTTGTAATTGTTAGAATCCATCAAATCGATTATGAATCATCCTTGCCAAAATTTCATGGACCTGCAGGTGATATATGAAGATCTCCCTTCAAATTTATGTGCAATTTGAGATTCTATAGTGACAAAGGTCGCTGAAAACACTTCTGAGGCATTCGACTATTCAACTTACACAAAGGAGCTTTTTGTTTCATCTTCCGATGAGAAATCTGCTGGTCATGATGAGCCAGCTAATCTAAATTTGAGTTCCAGTGCTTCAGATTCATCTAGACAGAGACCTAAAGTTCCAGGACTGCAAAGAGACATTGAAGTTCTCAAATCTGAACCCTTCACTTTTATATCTGAACATGGACAAGAAGGCTTTATGCCCCTGAGAAAGCTACTTCGTAGGCATGGAAGGGTGGACGTTAAGGCAATCAAGCGCATGGGAGGATTCAGCTGATGAATCTTTCTCTTGCATACAAACACCGCAAGCCAAAAGGTTATTGGGACAACCTTGAGAATTTGCAAGAAGAGGTTAGTTATTGAAAATCTGAGTCAGTAAGAAAAATCATGCAACTAGTTTTTGCCTTTTTTAATATTGCTAAGCCTATGGCAGAATCGAAATTAAAGGGTTAGCATTCTAGACCTCAACATACTTATAACAGTGTGCTTGACTTCTCTATGGAAATCTTTGTGTTTGGACTAATGTATAATTCTACAGATAAGTTGGTTCCAAAAGAGTTGGGGAATGGACCCATTATTCATGCCTAGCAGAAAGCTTTTGAGCAAGCAGGTGCAAAAAATACATTTCATCTTGATTTCTTGTCATTTTAGTGATAAAATTTTATGCTTTACTTATAACCAGTAAAAGACTCAACTTTTGCACTAGCTGGTCTATCTTGTTCTTAGGCATAAAAAAGTTTGAGAAACTCTTATTTGTAATCCTTTTATACACACGAAATGAAGTGTAGATATGCTAGAGTGATCCTGATGTGGAACACCATCAGAGCATGTAAATGTCTAAATAGTTCTTCAGCAAGTATGCACTTGTAAAATATCTTAAGCAAATTATACTTTCTTGCAGGTTGCTATGATATTGCGCATGCATTGGAGAAGTGGGGAGGTCTTCATGAAGTTTCACGTCTTCTTTCACTTAAGGTATGGCATCCTAACAGACAAGAAAGCTTAGCAAGAGAGAGGAAAATGGAAGCTTTGGTGCCTAATGAAGACCAGGCACCATCTTAGCCTTATGTTTCGCAAAACACTTAGAAGTGGCTGACAAAAGTGAAGGAATTTGACATAAATTCGGTGGAATGATGTCTGTATCTGTTGTTCTTGATAAATATGTATTCTCTGTATATTAATAAAAATTTCAATGGTAAGCAAGAGTAAGATTAGTTACAGACCATGTTTCAATATAATCAGAACATTGTTTTGCATTTTGTGGCCATTGAAAAGAAGTATTTGACTTTTTTTTTTTTAAATTCTCAACGATCATAAGGTCCCAAGGTCATTTATTAGAAACCGGTTCGATGCTTTCAACCAAATCTTCTATGCCAACTGGTGTTCCAAGTGATGGTCTTTTCAAGAAATCAATTTCCCTCATCTATAATGAATAATGGATACGGGACGGGAACGGTCATCAGATTGACCGTTCCCGAGCGGTCTTCTCACAAGCAGGAAGGAAAGGCGAGAAATGAACGACGTCAGAAGCCTTCAGCAGAGCCCAAAACGACGTCGTTTTATTAAGTGAGAAAGGAAAAAAAATTGATAGACGTATTTGGGGTAACGGCAAGTTATGGAACGTCAGCAGCATTAGTAAGCATCCTCCCGCCCAAAACGAAAGATTGAAAATGAAGAGCCCCACTTAGACTCCCTCCTCAACGAACGAAGTAGTTGTTGAAATTCACAACTGTCAAGAAATAGGGCAAGATACGAGAGAAGAAATAACAGAGAAAAAGTGGAGATTGGCAACATACGTGTGACATTGGAGTCAAGCTGTGGAACTGCGACATTGTTGAAGGAAAAGCAGAGTAAGGAGAAGCAAGAAGCGGTGGCAGAAGGCCAAGTTTTTTGTGATTTGGATTTATTAAAAGAAGAAGAAAGGTGAACCCAAGTTACAAAGTGAAAGATCGTGGAATCCGGAGTAGTGAACGACCACAAATCAATCAGGTAAAACATAAGAAAGCCTAGGATGATCTAGTAATGTGTGTAATTTGACAAAAAAGTGGAAGGACCTTACTTGTGGATGTTTTTTGTGTACACTATGGCGATTTTGTGTATAGTAATTGATAGGTGGAATGAGACAGGGGTATGTTGTAAAATTATCTTTGATCATTGAAACGGGAGAGTGGGAAAGGAGAGAGAATTCTTACGGCACAACTGCTTGATAAAATATGTGCATGAGTTTAGGAGTTCGTAGGTGTAAAAAATGGGTGTAGATTATAATTACTATATGCTAAATAGATAGTACAATATGTTGAGTGTATGATACACTGCGAAACCAAATAGTGACAAGATAATTCAGTGCAAGGAAAGGTCAAACAGCACGTTGGCTAAAAATTACGTTATGTGGGAAAAAAGTGACATGTGTATGGTACATCTATGTTCTTATGTAGTTTTTTCTGTGGTTCTTTCTCTGTACTTGTTGTGGTTATTCATCTTGCTCGACTTATATAGCTGGAGTTAGTTTGTTATTTTCTGACATAGATTAGTATGTTAATAGATATCCTTTCACTTTTTGTTTGCGTTGCCTCTATCCAGTCACCAGTTCACTGCTTTTCTCGGTTATGTTCTGTGCTAATACATTTTTCCTTTATTTTCTTGTTTTAATTTTCAAAAAGTGCATGTTTGTGAAAGTGATTTAACAACATTGCCAAAATAACAAAGGCTAGAGGCGAAGGATATATTTTATGGTATTGTGAAAGTGTTACCTCCCTATATGTGACCTGAGGATCATTTGAAAAATAGGACCATAAAAGATGAAATGGATTGCATGGAATTTGATGATAGGAGAATTGACAGTAATATAAATACGTTAGACAGAATAACAGGCTGTTGTGTGTGTCATACCGAGCGTGTAATAAATGTTACAAGGTTTGTTAGTTTATGGACCACAAAATAATGTTGGTTAGGTCTTATATGCAGTGGATGAATAGGTACAGAACAGAAATAGAATAGCTAAATTAGTCTGAGATTGGTATGTTGTATTTGGAATTTCATTGGTGTATGTCTAGTGTATTGGTTCATGTGCATGAACACAATGTTGGATAAGTCTTACATGTTGTTGGATAATTGTTACATGTTGTGGATTAACAGGTACACCACAGAAAGAGAACAGAAATTTATTATTGAAATTGAAATGTCATATTTGGGACTATGTTGACGTATGTTTATTGTATTAGTTCTTGTGCATGAACACGGTGTTGGATAAGTGTTACATAGTGTGGATTAACAAACACAGAAAAAATAGAGTATAAATGTTTGTGTGTAATTGGTATGTCGTATTTGAGACTTCGTTGGTGTATGCTTATTGTATTCATTGTTATGCATAAACAAAATGTTGGATAACTGGTACATATTATGGATTAACAGGAACAGGACAAATAGAATAGAAATGTTAGTTTGAAATTGGGATGTCGCATTTGGGTCTTCAGTGGTGTATGTTTATTGTATTAGTTCGTGTGCATGAACACAGTGTTGGATAAGTATTACATATTGTAGATTAACAGGCATAGAGAAGAAACAGAGTAGAAATGTTATTGTAAAATTGGTATATCATATTTGGATCTTCAGTAGTGTATGTCTATTCTATTAGTTCATGTGCATGAACACAATATTGGGTAAGTCTTACATGTTGTTGGATAACTGTTACATGTTGTGGATTAACAGGAACACCACAGAAACAGAACAGAACAGAACAGAAATGTTATTGTACTCAGATTGGTAGGTTATATTTACAACTGCATTGGTGTATGTTTATCGTATTAGTTGCATAAAGATGTCATTTATTGTAGGAAAGTTAATAGGTTAGTGAAGTGAAGGCAATTGAAAAAAGTTAGTTAGAGTAAAAAGTTGTCCAACTGCTTGTTGAAGGATACAACAAAATATGGGTACCTTCTCTTAGTTAGTTGTTGTAGAGAATCTGTTATGTAGATTTGGTGGTAGTATATCATGCGTAGCTGTACTTCATACTGTATTATGGAGGTAAAATCTTAGGACTTGAGAAGCAGAAAATTTGTAATAAATTTTTATAACTAATTGTTGTAGATGGCACGAAAGAGATCAAGAAGATTACCAAAGAAAACGAGCAGAGAAGAAAAAGAAGAAGGGGAAATGCTCTGAAAGGGAAGGGCAGACACCATCAAAGGCATTGAACAAGTAAGTGATTTGTAACTTTCTGTAAGCATGGACAGTCTATTGGCAAGATGCATAAATTTAATTACAATATCAATGAGCAGAGGCAACATGGCACGGATAAGAAGTGAAAGACGGAACAAAAGTTCAGGTGAAAATGAAGAAATAGAGGCAACAGGAACAAGTGAAGTCAGACAACCAGTTCCACCGTTGAATCCGTGGATGAAGTTTAGGTAATCTTGATGTTTATTAAAAATAATAATCATGAGTAGAATGCACAGTTAATTGGTTAATATTTAATGTGTGTAGGAAGAAGTATCAAAGCACCGTTCCAACGAAAGGCATTAAGATAACAGATGTATGCATTAAGATCTAAATAAAGGCTTAATCAACAAAGTTGTGGCATAGTCAAAGTAAAAAACACAATTAGAAAATGCTGATTTACATATAACATGAGTCACGATTACATGTATCCAATGCAGTATAATAAAATGGCCAAAGCAGCATATGATAAGTTGAGTGAGGAAGAAGTACAGAAGCGAAATGAGAACTATCGAAATGAGAAAGAGGAGTACAAGAGAGAAATGGAGTGGCTTGGAAAGACTATACTGCCAAAATAGCTGATTAAGGTAAGCACAAAGCATGGCTGCTGAAATAGGTTGTTATGTGATAATCTGTGTATGGTTGACTAGTTTTTCTGGTTAAACTTGATTATAGAATTAGAAATACACCATTCGTTGTTCACCAAATCAAATGGTTTGGTTAGCATCGAACATTGATGAAACAAAAAACAGCAAATCAGAGATATGGGGTTTGGAGGGCTATTGGAAATAAAGTGTCGCTCCATTCCAAACAGCATAAGAACCTGGCTGGTCAACAATTTTAATCCTACACTAAGCAGCTTTCAACTACATAGAGATGGTGTGCTACCCTTAACAGTAAAAGATATCAGTTTAATTTTTGGAATCCCAAATGATGGCCCCTTACTAGTTGAAGATACTGATAGCAGTGAGGGTGGAGATTCTGAATCAAGTCGCCGAACAAACAAATGGAAAAAGCTGCCAAAGGAGTTAGTATCCATGAGCGGTGGGGACGAGTTCATTGTATATCCCTCAACAAGAAAAGTTTGTTCATCTAACTTTCATTATTGTTAACATTCTCCATTTGAATCCGCTTCACACTTTCCATTTCATTCTTCAACCCCCCTCCAACTTCAATTGCAGTGTCAGCAATAGAGTGTTCACACAGAAATCAAGTTCTTAAAAGCCAGATAGCAGCCAATGGGTTGCATGATGTTTGAGAAGATCTCGCTAATTTAACAAGATGTTCGAGAAGGCTTCGCTACATCAATTGTTTTGGGGTTCGAAACGATTATCTCTATATTTTCAGTAGACAGTTAATTAAGTGTCATAGAAATTTAATATGCCGGGGAGAGGAATTATCGTTTGTGCCAAGTGCAATTGCACAAACAAGAGAAGAGGAAAGGTTTATCGTATTTTAACTACTTGTAATATCACTATTTGTAACATATTGTAATATCACTAGTTGTAATAGTCACTAGTATTAACAAGAGAAGACGAACTGTCACCTAACAATATCACTGGTTGTAACATATTTAAACCTTACACCTAACTAGTTGTAATGCAGGTCTGTACTCTTTGTTATGACTAATTGTTGCATTATAAGTATTGAATGAAGATTGTAAAATTTTTATCGCAAGATTTTTTCAGTGGGTATTAAATCCAATCTTACAAATGAAATCGCTTGTGTTACTTTAATTGTTCTGTGTTAAAGACTCCAAAAGCTTGAAACTATTAATTACAAAAAAATGCACGAACGGTTACCCTAATACACAAACTTCATAAATAATAATCGATTTTAGCTCATACTATTATCGACACATGGGTCTGACTAACTTGCGTAGAAAGATCTAAACTTCTCAAAAGGCTATTTCTATGCTATATATTTTGTACTTGTATACTAGTATTGCTTGTTAGTTCTTAGTTACATCGTCATAATTAAAGGTCGAACACAACCCTCGCATGTATTAGTAGACCATTGGATGAGGAGGAGGTACGAATGGCTCAGCCAATGGTAGTAAATTTGCATGATAAACTGACCAAGAGCATAGAGTGTTACGGTAGTCACTTTAGCCAAAATTCCAAAGTAGTTGCAGAAGGGTTTGTGCAAAACGTGTCGACTGTAACTGTGTATGCACATAGTGAAACTTAAATTGAATAATGTGTAACTCTGTATGCATTGACTGTTACACAGAGGCGTACAGGTCCTTTCAGGACAAAAGCTGCAAAATTTCTGCGAAAGTATGTAACTGATTAGCAAGACGACGTAACAATTATCAAGAGTATCGGGACAAAAATTTCACAATTTGTATGCAAAAGGATTCTGAATTGACATGGTTCAGGCGATGCATGTGATTCTACAGCTTCCACTCCCGTGACATATTTGTTGGCCTGGACTCGCGTTAGCCCTTGATTTTTTAGCGTATTAGAGGGTCCTGCACACTATAAAAGGCCGCGATTGCAGTTGTATATCTCGGGTTAAGAAAAAGCTTGTTCGTCAGTCTATAACTCTGTTCGCCCACACTTTCCATTTTATTCCACAAATCTAATTCCCATTTCATTCCATTTAAGGGTGGCAATGGACCCGTGTATAAAATTTACTTTAGTAGTCTTCAACTCCCCTCCAAATTCAATTGCAGTCTCATCAATAGAGTGTTCAGTTTTAAAGTAAACTTCTTGGGAGTCAAATAGCAGCTAATGGGTTTGTATGATGTTCGAGAAGATCTCGCTATTTTAATGAGATGTTCGAGAAGGCCTCGCTGCATCAATTATTTTGGGGTTCAAAACGATCATCTCTATATTCGTGTCTACGAAATTTAATGTGCCATACAAATATACGATATGTTTTTGCCGAGGGCAATGGCACAAACAAAAGAGGAGGAAAGGTTCATCGTATTTAAATTACTTGTAATATCACTAGTTGTAACATATTTTAATATCACTAGTTGTAATATGACTAGTTATAATAACACTAGTTGTAATATCACTAGTTTTAACAAGAGAAGACGAAAAACTGCCAAACAATATCACTAGTTTTAACGTATTGTACCATATACCTAATAAGGAGTAACTCATTCTGTACTAATCGTGTTATCACAAGTTTATGCGATGTTTAATGAATTGGAAACTATGTTTCGAAAAATTTTCTTTTAATTAATTTACAAATACAGAACAAAGTTTATTCGGTCTCTTGACCCCTACATTAAAGGTTACAGTGATACTATTACCACAACGATCATCACAGATCCATTAATTCATCATCTCGTCTTTACTTTGGTAAGACCGTTAAGTCTATTCTCTCATTAATATGTGGTTGTCTTGTCTACATCTACCAATGTTGGGGGCGAATGTACTGTACATATCTAGTTACAATTCATAAGTTCTTAGTTATATATTTGAAAGGTTCTTAGTTACTACGTTCAAACTTTGAGATCAAAGAAAATGCACGTTCAAATTAGTATCGCATGGAGAACACCGTGAAATGACACACGGAGCACTTGTTAAAGTTGATACCACAAACCATTTACGATGCACGGTCATAAACAGGTGCTACGTTCAAAATTCCTTCCCATCAACTGCCAATAAATCTATACCTCTTTGGTATCTCATCCCCATCTACTTTGGCACTAGATCCTTCGTTTGAAACAACCAAAAAACTATAGGTGTAAGCATAGTCATGCAAACCACAAACGAATGATCTCATACAAGCTCATAATCAAAGGTTGGGCAAAAAAGACGGAAAGTATCGCGTACTTCAACAAATGCCTGAAGGAGATACGAAACACCATATGGGAGGATTTTATATGCTATCAAATGCGATTTCAGGAATGCTTTACTTAACACCAACAACTCTCTGAGACTAGTTGGCCACATTTTTAAAAATATCGTCCACGATTATCTACCTTCTGGTTATTACATTATGAACCATGACCCATATGGGAGCCTGTTCGCGAGCGAAGAATGGAATTAGAGATATTTTATCGCCGGCATAGCCTCCGCGTCCCGAGAACAAGCTCAGCGGATCTTGTTATAGGAGCAGAAGTGAATGATGCAAGTGTACTAATCGATTACAATGAAAAGTTATGCAGATGGAGCGTAGGGTTCACAAGTTTCACGAGGTTGAAGCAGCAAAAAGACATACTATTGAAAAAGAAATTGATGTTGAACACATTTTAGCAGATCCCATGCTTATATCCCACCCGGATCTATCTGACTTTACTCAATCCACCGACGATGACTTTCAAAGGTACATACCCGATTGTCTAATGCATGACGGTGTCCCCAAGTGTTGTATAGGATACAAAATATGATCGAGATGTAGTCAAATGCTCTTGTTGTCTCAATGAAAGTTTACTCATTATAATTTCTACTCAAACAAATTGCTTACCCTGTTTCGATATTAATCATGCCTGTTAAACATTCATAACTAGTTGCCCCGTATTGTAACAGATACCTAATTGGTTGTAACCCATTTTGTAATGTGCGTTCCTCATTTTTGTTACATTACAATTAGTTGTCCAAGAAATGATTTTATTGTGTGAAATTATCGTACTACAGGTGCTCATGTATGATTTTGATCAAGGTATGAATTTAACTAAACTAGTTCACTATTCAAGTGCTGGTGATGCTTCCTGTCAATGCTACGATAAATTCGACAGGAAAGTGTAAACCATATGGCCTCAATGATATTTTTTTATAAAAATATCAAAATAATAATTGAAATTTAGCATCGTAACAAAATAATAACAAATGTAAACCTATTGTGAAAAATTTAATCAATTTTCTGCCGACTTTATAATTTTCTAACAATTTTATACAGCCCAATACACACTATTGATGACTACTAACACAGGACGTAATTACAATTGTAACCCACTTGTCAAAGTTTGAAAAAAGTGAAACATTAATGGTGCCTTTACAACCTTCTGAATAAGTTATAACAATTTATTAACGGCTAGTAACTAAACCTATGCAGCATTCTCAAGTTGGATCAACCAACTTAATGTGTCGTTAAAAAATTATAGATACACATCATTCATCAACCTGCTTCTCAGGGGAGACGACGTCAACAGTTAGTCATAATTCCTGGGTGTTATTTCTTTCCTGAAAGAAACAACGATGCAAAATCATCTAATACAGTTTTTGGAACATACGGCTAACGATATATGATGTCCAAGTTCCCAATTAACAATACTACATATTGTAATGTAATAAAATGATATAAGTGTGTAACCTAAGGTGATGGTGAAAATACATGATATGTATCAATATCACAGTATGTTGAAATTGCCGCACGCTCCTGCTTCATTATATAATATAAATATCAACTGTCAATAAATCATTAGTAATGCCTATATTGCTCAGTTACAAAATCAAATTGGACTACACATTATAACAAAATGATATATCAGACCATTAAGATATCTCTGGCGGAATTATGTTTGGTAAAAAATAAAAATTTGGGATACATCCACTCTATAGGGATAGTAACAGGAGCCCTGATTAGCCAAACGGTGGACCTTCGGATGATACAAAATAATATGTTATTAAAGCGAACATACGTTAATTACATATATGTATTCATTTGGGAATGTTCGGGTCCCCACTATTGCAATAAGCAGAAACATAATTGTGATTAGGAAAAATAAAATTTATTTTTCCTACTAAATGTATGCATACCGTTTCACTTTGCTCGATTTCGGAAGCAACAGTATTTGGAGGGCCATTCACTGGCTGGCCCATTGAATGCGTCTACGAGTTTTGAAAGGCCAAACAATTACATAAGAAAATAAAATAGTATGAGAATGGATGATGGGCGTAACAAATTTATCACATTATGTAACATCAATGTAACTAATTGTACTGTTAGAAACATCCAAAAAAAAGCTAACGCTATAACCATTTTATACTAATCGAAACCGAGTTTGTAGATGAACGACATCCAATAAACATGTGTTCATCAGATGAAATCGATATCGGCTCCGATTCTAAGACCTGTATTATTAACACGACAATAACCTTATTTCATAGTCAATAGTACCTAATCTTCAGTTAACGGTATAATGAGAACATTATTGTAGCATAAATGTTTACCATCATAAAAATTGGATCCATACCGTAGTCTGTGTAGTTCTTGACAATCGAGATTTTCTTTTTAATATGTCAAATTTATTGACCCAACTTCGCATCTCTTTACTTCTCTTCCCACCGACACGTTTTTTAATGCCTCTTGCGACTACTACCTCTCCCATTTCATTTTCAAATTCAATTATATCACGTTCCTCCACATTCAGATTTTTATGATTTTGTAAAGTTTGCTCTTCATTTTTTGAGAGAAGGAGCTCAACTCTCTTTGTCAAATCGGATATGACGGTGATTACTACTTTGCTGGTGTCCTCCGACATTGCTGCTTGAGTTGCGACCTTAATCATGGCTAGAGCGAGCTCCCGATAATGAGTTGAAACGATTACTTTTGGATCAGCCACAATTCCTCATTCTCACCGATCAAAACAGTCTCCAGCACGAACTCTTTTTGCCCATCGCATCTTAACGTATTTAGGACGAATTGTCTTTATGCCTACGGTATCAAACACCTTCAACGCATGCCCACACAAAATTCTTTCATTCTCGTATTTTTTGCAAGTACAGCGTACACTTAGATCATTTCGATTGAATATCACCGTTCTTTCGGGTCCTCCATCATACCTCATGACCACAAACTCCACAAATATTCCTGCATCTTGTTGTCTCACAATAATCATAACTGTTGACTCATCATATTCATTTTGAAATGTAACAAATACGGTAGGTGAATACGTCTCTGATGCATGCACAAGCATAGGTGTTTGCCTCAACCCTACCATGGGGAGCTTTTGCCTCATTTCATACTCTGCGATGAGTTCATTATGTCTCTTTTTATCAACCACGCGATTGAAATGTCCAAAGAACTGCACAAGATCGTGGTCCAATTTCAAATGATTTTTAATTACTGCATTTAGGTTTTTGCTTAGTTGGGTGCTTCGCATTCCTGCAGTCCATCTTTCTTTCATCATGTACCTTACCCATTTATCACGAATTCGATACAACCCGAAAAACTATTCATTATTTTCAAGATTGTGTTTCTTCACCATCGCCTCCCAAATCCTGTTGAATTGTTCCACTTCTTCAATCTCATACATGCAGGCACCAAACATGTATGGAAGGTCACTATTTTTCTTGTAGTGATTGCCGAGATGTTTCATAAAATTACGCCTTATGTGAAACGTACATAGACCGTGAAAAGTTTGGGGCATGACAAGTGAAAGAGCGGCTGCCATGGCGTGATCTTAGTCGGTTAGTATGGTACTTGGACGCTTTCCACACATTGCTTCACGAAATGTACCCAACACCCATTTAAAAGAATCTATCGTCTCATCATACATAAGAGCAACATCGAATATCACAATTTGCCTATGTTGGTTAAAACCCACAAATACTCCAAGTGGCCTATATTCTTTATTTGTTTTGTAGGTTGTGCCAAATATGACTACATCTCTAAAAAAAGTTGTAGTCAATTAACATTCCTACATCAACCCAAAAGATATTCGTTATCTACTCTTCACAGTCTAACTGTACGGCATGAAAAAATGATAGATTCTCGAGTGTTTGCTCTTTAAAATAATTCAGCATGCTACTTGCATCTCCATATTTCAAGCTCCTTTCCCGTCTCGTTCGAAGATATCGTTTAAGATCATCCCGAGTATATCCAACATTATCCATCCCACTTGGCTCCTTTCCCATAAGCTCATGATTCTGTTTCAATGAAAGTACAGCATCCTCGCTTATTTCAGCTTGGAATCCTTGAGTCTCAGTCATTTTTCTTTGTGATGGCATCATGTGCGAATATTGAGTAATGTACAACTTATGGTTATGGTCTAAGATAAGGTCATGTATACGGTACTTCATTGTCTCTCTAAGCAACACAATAATCATTTTAGCTCCACACCCTGTTTTCGTCGGAACTCGTGTCCTCTTTGGCATCACATTACCTTCGTACTTACGCTTCACACCTTCCTTACAGCAACTATATCTCCTAGACGTGGTCACGCCGTCTTTATCTTTATTTAGATAGTTTTGGCGTACACTAAAACCCAATTTAAAGGCATATTTGTTGTAAAACTTATACACATTCTCTTTACTATTGAACTCCATTCCTAATTCAGGAGTCCCATCTTCTGTCAATTTGCTGCAATCCATTACTTCTGCTCCTACCAATTATGCATCAAACGCCTTAATTTACGACATTTCATGATTAGTATTTGCATAAACGATAGCATAAATATATATTACCATTCACCATATGTGTTATGAATCACACATTACTCGTATACCAAATCGATTTATTACACCTATCAATATGATTAATGATTCACATCACTTTACTTTTACTCTAAGACTATGGCATTATCTATGTACAAATACAACTCCATGTACATTAAGTTATACGAACTGTAATGTATTGGTCACTCGATGTAAGTCTATTTTAACTGTATGTACATCCCCTCTGGTGATTATATTTAGGTTCTAGGTACTTTGTTTCACTGGACCTTATGTCATTCATTACTGACAATTGTCTAGACCAATTCCTATGCATTTTCTACTATTTCTACATTTTCAGGGCCAAACAAGTATTTTCTTCTCATTGTAATACATTTCTTATATCATGTAATTTACTTACAACATCAGGTACACCCATTTATTATTCACATATGTCTTTTTCTCTGCTTTTGCTTGGTCAAGCGCACATCTCCATTTTATACACACTGCATGCTTAGCAGAGGGGCAAATTAAGATTGCGTGATGACCATGGACCAACTATTGGATGCACAATGATTCATATCAATTGTAATAGGGTGGCTATAACCTGTAACTTATTTACAGCAGCATGTACATTCATTCACTTGTTAAATGTGACTTTGTTTCTCTCCTCTTTCCCTCATTCCGCTCGACGCTTTACTTGATGTAATATCTCTAGGTCTTTGGATAACTACTGTCCCATTATAGTTCATCACTGAAAAGCTGTACGCTCATACACACATATACGGTATACCTTTACTATTCTTCTATCATCTTCATATTATGTCTTTACTGAATCTAACATTTACAAAAGTTGCTGATATGGTTGAATCACGTTACCTTGGCCAGCTGAGCACTTTTTGTTTCACCGAATGCCCATGGCGCAGTTGCTTCTGCTACTAAGTTGCACGAAAAATGGTGGGCAACGTGAGATAATGAATTCCCTCTTTAATTCGCTTCTACCTTGCCGCCTGCCTTGCATGCATTGCTCATAAAATTTCTGAGGAGATCGTTGGCATCCTTTACTGCACTCTAACTGTTTGCCTTCTTCTTTCTTTTTCTGATGGCATAACCCAACTCTCTCCACCTAATTTCGCATCAGCCGAGCACCAATGATATACCCAGCTTGCTTTCTTCTCTCAATTTTATTTTGTGCAGCTAATTCAAATTTTCAACTTTATTTTCAAAATTTCAAGTCTTCCGTTTCCTCTAAACGGAGTCCGTCAATCTTATTTTTTTTCTTTCGTCAAACGGCGACCTTTTTTTCCTATCAATACACCCAGTTGACGTGGCTTATTTTGCTCCATTACTTGGGTTTTGTGAGGAGACCATTCAGGAGCGGTCATCTGCCCCGTATCCATGAATAATGGTGTCTGAGAATTCATAATGGATCCAAAATCTTCATCTGCTCCACTAGATGTTAAGCATTAACTAATAAAGAACAATGTGAACAACGTAAAGAAAACTATCAGAATTTGCTTCTCTCTTACTCAAGATCTTTAGCAAAAACTATTAAAAAAAACCTTGGCAATGAGTAAAATTGCTTATATTGGGTAGATTTCTATGGAATATCAATGTGGGATACTTAGTCTCTTAATAGAAACAAAAGAAACATAAAAGCTAGGGATCTAGTTCAGGATAATTGGTTGAAATTATAGATAACGTGATAGCCATAAAATCAATACCAGTATTTGAAAACAAACAAAAAAAATCTTGCTCAATATATTACCAAAGCAGTCGCCAAATTTAAATTAATGGAAAATTAACAATTTTGGCAAGGTCCAGCATAGGCTACTGAATTAAAAGCATTTGAACCATATTTTCTGTAAATTTGCTTTCCTAGGCTAACAGGTGATGTAGTTTCGAAAAGCATCATTAAATCTAGGCCTATCATTATTCCAGACCATGCACACTATATCGGATCCGGATCCGACCCGTTTATCCGACGGGTCTTCTACTCTATGTTTTGGATCCGGATCCGACGGGTCTCGAATCCGAATCGGGTCTACCCGAAAAAATCTAGCAAAACTTATAATTTTTAACAAAAATGAGAAAAATATATTTTTAAACTAATTTCTAACTAATACAAAAAAAATCAAATAAGAAGAGAAATCAAATTGATCTTACTCAAATACATCACCCTAATCAAATTATATTGATAAATATATTTTTTTTAAATTATTAATCCATTTATATCCGGATTTGGGTCCAATACGGGTCAGAATACTATATTCCATATCCGACTCATTTTTTGTTTGATAAAACGGATCCAGATCCGGGTCCGGGTAACGGAATTTAAATCCTTACCCATACGCAGAATAATTTGACGGATCTAGACTATTGACAGCCCTAATTAAATCTTCTTGGGTATTTTTTTGGCTATTTTTGGATGAAATGTTTATGCATGCGTGTAAACAATTTGTTGTTTGTCAAAGAATTAGTTATAGAAATGCAATGATTAATGGAAATGCAATGATGAGTGCTCTGTCTGCAAATTTCTCAAAATTAGTTATATATATATATATATATGTATGTATTTGTTTGTTTCTTCATTTTTGGTGACGATATTGAGGAAGTGATCCTCTATCTACTAAGGTAGCATATATATATATATATATATATATATATATATATTTGTTTGTTCTTCATTTTTGGTGAGGAAGTGATCCTCTATCTACTAAGGTAGCATTCCACATCTTTAATTAATACAGAATCAAAATTGAACATGTTAATCCATTTATTGGTTTATGTATCATGCATGTTATAATAAGCATGCTTTTTTTCTTTCTTTCTTTCTTTTTATCTGCTCTTTTTTTTTACAGTAATTGAAATCATGATGCATGTTGTAAATCAATTGGACAAGAATGCACATCAAACTTGTGACCAACTATTATCAAGTCTAGATAATAGTTCTCTCTCTAAAAATAGAGCATCTCTCTCTAGTAAAGACATTCCCTCCTTGGTGTAGGAGTCTCAAAAGTTTCAAAATTTTCAATGTTTCAAAACTTTTCAAAACTTAAAGCAATCAAGACGTAAAGTTCTTAGCATATTGATTTCCACAGCTCTTGCAAAGATTTCGGACCACAGAAAGATCTTGCCAGAGCAAGTTGTCGTTGGCCTCTTCCTCATCTTTAATGTAGGCTTAGGCGGGTTTAGAAAAAGAGGAGACAGTAGAGGGGTAATGTGACGCCCCGAAAAAAAATGAGTTTGAGAATCCGGAAATTTTCTAATTTTCTAAGGTTTATTTTATTTAATCGACCGCCTTTTCTACATTTTCTTGATTAGAAAAATTCTCCAGATAAAGTTTATGAGCAAAAATAGTTTTAAAATGATTTTTCTAGTATCGGTTAGTTTTGAGAAATTAAAAGCGTATTTTGGACGTGGGACCCGTAAGTGCGGTAAATGCATTATATTTTTGACAACTTGTTGGAACTTTGTATTAAGTGATATTATTTTACAAAGTGTTAAGATATTTGTATTGGAGAGACAAAAAGATAAGTTTTACACCTAAAGGTGACAAGTGTCACTATCCTATTCACTCTTGGACTTTTGACCATCTTACCTTAACTTTACTAAAACCAAAATTTGACTAAAAATCAAGCCATTTCTTCCTTCTCATGGCTGAAACTTGGAGAGCAAGAGAGAGAGAAAAACCTTCATCTTTCACTCCAATTTCTTACTTCAATCTTGAGTTTTAACCGATGGAATTGCAAATCACTCCATAAAAGTTGGTTACTAAGGAGATTCCAAGGTCTTGGTGGAGTTATTTTGGAGAAGGAACCACTAAGCTGCTATCTTTTGTGAGGTATCAAGGTATGGTGTGTAAAGATTCATTGTTTGTTTCCAATAATGGTGAATTAGTAACTTGTGATGGCTAAAGAGATGGTTTGATGGATTATATCTTGAGTTGTGGTTGACTTGATGAAGTTTTATAATTTTTGGGGATTTTTCTGTTTTAATATGAACATGGTTGTGTGGTTATATATGATGATTGGAAATGATGTTTAAGAACTCTATGAGGTGGAAAAAGTGGATAATTGCAACCAATTTCTGTTTTGGACCAAAAATTGAAAAGTGGGGGTTTTGTGATGAACATTCTGTCCGAATTTTTAGGTCCTAGATAGAGGCCGAATTGGCCTTTGCTTAAAACATGAAAGTTGTAGGGAATGACATTTTAGAGGTGCTTACAAAATTTTAGGTCAATCGGAGTAGCGTAGAGTGAGAAAAGTTGAAATTACTATTGCTGTTCTGGTTTACCCGAAATTGGGATTTGCGACTGTAATTGGTTGTTTTGTCTGGAATTGCTTCCGAATTGGTTGTTGAGGTCTTCTGATGAATTGAAGCCGTGTTTCTTAGCTTTCAGTTGGTTTTGGAATTTCTGGATTTGGACTTGGAGAGCCTGAGTTATGATGTTTCCGCTAGAATGCGTTCTGTGAAGCTGTTTTTGTGATTCTGGTGTAGTTTCTTGTGTTTTTGACCTTGTTACACTCGAAACTGGGTTCAGTGACCTTCTACAATATTGTAGCCCTATCTCTTAGCTTCGAAACGGTGGGTCTTGGACCTTTATCCGACAATCGTAGTGCCTTTAGTGTCATTACCACAAAATGACGTCAAAACCTGTTTTTCTGGTTTTGAGCTTAACTTTCATTTCCTGACTTTTTCCTAGCTTGATTTGTACTAGTACTACTTGGAGCTTGCCGAATGGCTATTGGATGAACTTGTTGTTGTGTGTGTACCTTTGGGACTGGCTGAAGAAATAATGAAGCCATGATGGCTGGGAAAGTAAGCAAATTTAGGGGAAGTGCTGTCCGAAGTTTTAAAGGGTTTGATTGCTTTGAGTTTGTGATCTAAGACTTGGATTTGAGCAAGGCAATGTTATATGATGGATGGTTTCTGAGCCATGGAGGTGAGTGATCCTAAACTGTTTCCAAAGTTACTTTTGAAATGTTCCTTGCATTGTTTCTTTGGTTTGCATATCATGTGTGCGCGCATACGAGTTCTTGACATGATTTGGCTTTAATGAGTTCTTGAGGAGTCTTGTGCTGGACACCAACGTCTCCACCACTTTCGTGAGATTGTGATATGATCTGGAGCACCGATGCTGCTCCCCTTTAATGTTTATGGTTTCGTGATCTGTTTGAGCGTTGGGTGTTTAGTTTCAATGATTTCACTGGCTCACGAGAGCAAAAATACGTGCATTTGATACTTGAATCATGACATCACGACATCATCGAAATGCATTATTGTGAAAGATATTTGATTACTGGTTTTATTTGGTTACTCGCTGAGTTTTTAGCTCACCCCAAAAATGTTTTATTCCCCCCCCCCACAGGGCTCAAGGCAAAGAAAAGCTTGGAGTGCTTATTCACGTGACTGGATGGCCTATATCTTGTACAGTTTTGGATTTGGAATCATTTGATGTATAGTTGGGAATTAGTTTCCGCTGCATTTGTGACATGTAATTATTGGAGACTTGGATGTATATTTGTGGACCATGTGATGTATATTTGAGGTTTATTCTTGTAATTCATTTGAGAACTTTAGTGAACGACTGAGTCCCGGCGAGAGCCGGGCAGGCGGCCCGCCGAACCCTCTAGTTCGCCTTAGGGGGAGGTGGGGCCGTCACAGGTAAGCTGTGGGAAGTAATATCATTTATGCCTTTTCTCTTCTATTTATTCCTGGATCTTTCCTAAAACCTTAGTGTTTCTGAATTTATATAAATTTGTCTTGGCTAACCCATCTTTATTTTTTAAGGTGCTTGAAAACTGGCTTTTTTCACCGTCTATTCTACAAGTTTAATTCCAACCTTGCCTTCAATTGCCATTTGAAGGTTGTGCAAGGAACACTTTAGTAGAAAGCTTTCATGGCAGAATCCTTGGCTAGAGCTTTCCAAAAATTTGATTTGAGGGCGAGAGAGATGGAAGGAGTAGATCTGAACAGGGGAGATGTTGAAGCAAGCATGGAGGAATGTAGGCTCAGTTTAATGGAAAGGATCATAGGGGAAAAGTGGCTAATTACACGGGAGTTGAAAACTTCATCAACCACGTGTAGGGATATCCAAGGAACATGAGGGTAACCGAACTAGGACTGAATATTTTCCAATTTAATTTCTAGGAGGAGCAAGACAGGGATAAGATGTTAAGAGGCAAACCATGGCTTTTGGATAATCAATTGCTAGTTTTGAAACGATGGAGTGAAGGAATTAAGAAAGACCTAGAGATGTTCAACTCATCATTTTTATGGATACAATTGTGGCACCTCCCAATCCACTCGCTTTGACATGCAACAGGATTTAAAATTGGGGAAATCTTCAACTCAATAAAAAAGGTGATAATGCCACCAGAAGGAGGATGGAAGGCAAACACATGAAGATATTGGCAGAAGTGGACATATCCCAACCTCTCATTGAGGAATACCTATTAAACATAATGGAGTGGAATTTTGGGTAGAATAAAGTATAAAAATGCCTGGATTTCTACTACAGATGCGGAGCTATTGGGCATCAAGACAAGACATGCAACTTTGAAGAAAAAATAGGGACAACTCTCAGAAAGAGATAGTACAAGGCATGGCTCAAACCAAGAAACATTTTGGCTTCGCCTATGAGGTCACAGGAGGAGGAGAGTATAGCAGTTGAGAAGTCACATATGGAGCAAAAACCAGCAAAAGCTGTTAACAGTACGAGAGAATTTACAAGCCAAGACCACAGGAGAGAGAAGAGAGGTACAACAAACAAGATATAGGGGCTCACAGAAGGTTGAGAGTAGAGATAAACAAATGGAGAACAAAAAAGAAGAGCAATTAGGTGCATGTGAGGAAGAGGAGGGATAGAGAGAGAGGGAGAGAAGAAAAACAACAGTGAAGAAGATGGGGGTTAAAAACCAGGTGTAGCTTAGTTTGGATACCCTTGCAAATGTTGGGGGGATGAACAAAGGATAAATATAGTAGAGGAAATATGGGTGGACAGTAAAGGAATAAAGGCAGAAGGGGAAAACGAGAAAAAACAAAGGAATATATATGAAGTAGAGAGCAAAGTAGACACAAAGGAGAAAGGAAAATCCAGCCAGCAAAAGAAGAATGTAGGGTCAGGAAAAAAGACCAGAGGGCCTAGAATAGTCCCAAAAAGCATGAGGACCGCCTTATTAGAATCAATGCACCAATAGGGGAAGAAAAATTGGGAGAAAAAAGGAAGTTTAAACTAAGGGATCAGCTTGATGAAATGATAGTGGACTCAAGACACAATAGAGCAGCGAGAAAACAAGCTACTAATGATGGAACAGCAGGAGGAATCACAACAAAGGGTGATGGAGGCAATCCCTGAAAAGCCTCCAATGTGTAAATGAAGGTTGACGTGTAGAACTGTCGAAGTGCAGGGGGAGCTCCTTGATAATTCCCCAGCTAAAGGAGGTATCAATCTTCACTCCCCTAGTATTATTTTTCTATGTGAAACAAAAAACCAAAACAATTTATGCAAAATGTCAAAAATAAGCTAAATTTTGATGAGAGTTTTATAGTAAACTCAGTTGGAACATCTTGAAGATTAGCTTTGTTTTGAAAAAAGTGTGTTAAGATAATTGACATCAAGGAATCAAACTTCTACATTACTTCACATATAATGGACATAGAAGCCAAATGTGTTTGTTGCTTCATTGAGACATATGTTAGTCCAGACGATGGGACTAAGAAGTTGCAATGGAAAGAGCTGGAGAGTAAAATCAGTAGGTGGGAGTAAAAATGGATGTTGGCAAGGGAATTCAATGATATTCTTTAAAATGAGGAGAAATTGGGGAGGGGGGAGGTTGAGGTCAGAAAGGAGCTTCCATGACTTTAGAAATCTCATAAATAACATGAATGTGATAAATATAGGCTATGAAGGGAAGCTACAGACTTGGAAATCACACTGGGATGGACAAGAAATAAAACAAAAATTGGACCAAGCGCTAGTGAACATTAACTGGCACCAAACTTTTGATGGAGCAAAGTGCATGCATATTGAGAAAGAGACCTCTGATCAAAGTCTACTTTTGTTAGATACAACCCCTTAGAAAAAGAGGATAGGAGGAAGATTTTATTATAACAAGAGATAGGGACAAAATCCTGAAACTCATAATTGATGACCAAGGCTTGAAGAGTGCCACAACAAAGCTCTACAATGTTTAGGATTGCAAAGAAGATAAAGGGATGCAAGTTGACCTTAATGAAATGGTAGAAAAGAAATAGAATGAACTCAGGAATAGAAATCAAACTTTTGAAACAGCAGATTCAGGAAGCAAAATCAGGAGACTATAACCAAACCAAAGGAAAAATTGTTGAACTAAAACTGAAGCCGGGACATGCATACAAAGAGAAAGAATCTTTCTAGGCTCAAAAACCAAGGTGCAAGTGGCTTCAAGAGGGTGACCAAAACATAGCTTTCTTCCATGCAAAGGTGATGACAAGGAGAAGAAATAGAATGATATCTTTACAAAATGATGAAGAAAAACGGTGTGAATTAGAACAGGAAATTGAGGATGAAATATGCGGTTTTTATACCAGAATCTTCACATCATCCCAGCCAATGGATTTTGAAGCTGTCACAAATGTGTTCCCCACATAGTTACAAATGAAATGAATGTAATGCTGATTAAACCAATTGAAGATATGGAGGTGAAAACTGCTCTATTTCAATGCACCCTAATAAAGCTCCCGGGCCAAATTGTATGTCACCCTTCTTCTTTCAAAAATTTTGGCATGTTATTAAAACTGATATTGTGAATGCTATTCAAAGCCTCTTGAACAATGGCCACTTGCTTAAAGCTTTAAATGAAAGTATTGTGACACCTATCCCAATAGTGGAGGCACCTATAAATCTATCCCAATACAAGCCTATCTCTCTCTGTTATGTTTTGTATAGAATAATTGCAAAAGTTATGGCTAACAAATTGAAGAAAATCATTCCCAAGTGTAGTAGCTATGCTCAATTTGTTTTCGTGTCAAGTAGACAAATACTTGATAATGTTATTCTAGCCCAGGAAATTATCCATTGTCTGAAAAACAAGAGAAAAGGCAAGAATGCTTTTATGACGCTTAAGCTTTCATGTCAAAAGCTTATGATAGAGTAGAGTGGTAGTTTTGAGGGAGAATGGTGATGAAAATGGGTTTCTGTCTTATTTGGATAAGATGAATAATTAATTGTGCATCCACTGCTTCCTACTCTTTTAGTGTTAATGGTCAGAAAATTGGCTATGTGAAACCCTCTAGAGGTTTAAGACAAGGTGACCCCCTCTCTTCTTATTTCGTCTTAATTTGTGCTAAGGGAATCTCAAACCTAATGAGCAAGATGATTAATAACAGGTTAACCACAGGGGTGAGAGTAGGAAAGGGATGTCTTATGGTGTCCCATCTTCTTTTTGCTAATGAGTTTTGTTGTAAAGCCCGTGTTCAGGAAGTAAAGCAAAAGAAATATCTGCATGCTATTTATGAAAAAGCCTCAGGACAGCTCATAAATTTTGAAAAATCTGTTGTAATTTTTAGTGCTAACACTCGTAGGAACTTAAGGAAATTTGCTCAGAATTAGGAAATATAAAAGAAGCACTAAGTGGAAAATACTTAGACTTGCCTATGATGATAGGGAGATCAAAGTCGCAAGCTTTTGGATTCATAAAGGAGAGATTACAGAATAAAATGCAGAATTGGAAGAGGAACTTACCTAGTCATGCAGGAAAAGAGGTGATGATTATAGTTAACATAACACTCCCCATGTACACCATGTCATGCATCAAACTTCCAAAAGAATTATGCAAAGATATATACAGGACGGTGGCAAATTCTGGTGGGGAAATGAGGAAAATGTCAGGAAAATGCATTGGGTTAACTAGAGTAAAATGACTTAAGTAAAAGGAAAAGGGGGACTGGGCTTCAGAGACCTTGAGCGCTTTAAAAAAACTCTATTGGCTAAGTAGCTTTGGAGAATCATCACTCATACAAACCTGCTTGTTAGTAGAGTTTTGAAAACTAGGTATATAAGTAGAGGGCAAGATTTGAACAGTGATCCTCCAAGGACAGCTTCTTGGGTGTGGAAAAGCATTATAGGAACCAGGCAGTAGTTGAATAAAGGAATAAGGCATAGAGTAGGAGATGGAAGAATTGTACAGATATGGTCTGACAAATGGATCCCAAGTTATGAGGATGGAAAGGGAAAAATGATAAGAAAGCGGGATTGCAATCTAGAGAAATTGAAGGAACTAATTAGGAAGGATGAGTGGAATCAGGATCTAATAAACAAATGGTTCATGAAGGAAGACTTTAAAAAGATTTTAGCTATTCCTCTGAGTTTGATAAGGGGTAAGGATAGAGTATATTGAAAGTATACCAAATATAGACAATTCACTGTCAAGTTTGCATAAGCAGCAGAGATGGAAGAAGTAGGAGAATATCAAAAAGGAGGAGGAAGAGAAACCAGGGAAGACACCAACTATCCCCAGTAGAAGTCCAAAATGTGGAAAAGCTTATGATCCTTGCAGATGAAGCACAAACTTAAACATTTTGTATGGAGATGCTTGTTACATAGCTTACCAATAAATGAGCAAATGCATAAAAGGAAAAGGCAAGGAGCGGAATCTGTGACTGCTGTGGGGAGGATATGGAGACAGCGGAGCATATGCTATTATTTTGCAAGAATGCTAAACTCACATGGAGAATAGCACCACTACAATGGGATGGTTTAAATGGCATGAGGATCAACATTGTTAGGTGGTGGGAAGGATTAATAGAAGCAAAAAGAAGGGATATGGGACAAGAACATGTTACACTAATTGTAAATATTATGTGGCAGATTTGGAAAGCAAGGAATAGAAAGGTCTTCTCCGAAGATAAGGTAGATGCAGGACTTATGATACAAAAAGAACAGATGGAGTGGATAGAATTCATAAAAGCCCAGAACAGTGGAGGAGGAGATTACATTGAGCAAACAAATCATTCAACTACTTTTGAACACTGGAAACCACTAGGTAGAGGAGTAGTGAAAATCAATATAGATGCCGCTTTTGCAAAAGGAATGGATAGAAGTGGACTAGGAATTGTGGCAAGAGACTGGAAAGGAAGAACAATGAAAGCATGGGCAAAGATTTGAGGAGAAATCCAATGAGCCACTTGTGGAGGAAGCTGCAGCAATCAAAATGGGAATGATGATGGCTTAGGAAGCACATTGGAAGGCAGTGGAGATTCAATCAGATTGCAAAACTTTAGTGGACTTGATCATGGAGGAGAATGTCAAGGAGTCCAGACTTGCTGTTATCCTAGATGACATTGATAAAATGAAAGGTTTGTTCCACCAATGTACTTTTTCTATTATTAATAGGATAGAAAACATATGTGCACACAAACTAGCGAAATTTGTAGTCAGACTTGATAGAAATGTAAAATGGGAAGGAAATTTCCCCATGTGGCTCCATAAGAGCGCACAAAATGATCACTTGGATGGTAACCCTTTTGTAACAAAACTTGTGGTATGAAGCTAGAAATGAAATATGACTTGCTTTTGACCAAAAAAAAAAAACTACTACCAAGTCTAGGGAAATGCTTTAAGCACTGAGCTGAATTTAACTTTAAAATGGCCACATAAGCAATAGTTGCTCACCCTATAAAAGAATGACAACTAGAAAGTCTCTACAAGAATAGACTCTTTACAATCAATGCCTTGGAATTCATTCTACAATCCCTAATGTGAAAGTATTTTTTGAAAAAAATCAAATTTGAAAAACTAGAATACATGATGAAAACTAGAGTTCAAAATTTATATTCCTCATATGCTCAAATGTTCATCTCTGGGCAAACTTTGAACTGTATCTGACCATCTGCCTGGTGAATGGTCACTACTATTAGAAGACACTTGAGCTTCTGCCCTTGCCTCCCTGATCATCCTTAAAACATCCCTCATTGTAGGCCTATTTTCTGGTGCAAGTGCAACACACGCCATGGCAACATTCAAAAGAGCTCCAAGTTTCTCCTCGGAGGCCTCATTGCTAGAGGCGGGCTCATCACCAGATTCAGTCTCTTCTTCTCTGACTGATCGTACCCACCTTGGGATGTCAGAACCGTGTTCTTGGACAAGATCCTGAAAAGGAGTCTTTCCAGTGAGGAGCTCCAAAAGAAGAACTCCAAAGCTGTAGACATCAGCTTGTTGAGTTAGAGGCCTTCGAATGTCACGGCATTCAGGAGCTCTGTAGAAGAGGGAAGAAGCGCTGGATTCCTCAATGGAATCTGGGTTTCTAATGGTAGTGAGCCCATAATCAGTCAGGCAGGACTCAAAATCAGTACCCAAGAGTACATTGGATGACTTCAAGTTGCCATGGGTTAAGCCGGGATTCTGATGAATGTAAAGCAGCCCTGTGGCCAAGTCCTCGGCTATCTTAAGGCAGGACGTCCAGTGAAGAGGTTTGGAACCACCAGAAGCTCTTGATCCTGCCAAAGAAGTACAGAAAAAAAAAAATAGTCAGGAAAGCAAAACCAGTGGCACTTACAGAACCACGTCCTAAACTTTATCCGAAATTAGTTTTGAAGTTATTCAGTAGAAAGTTCATCTATTTGTCTTCCTTCCAGTCTTCCAAACTTTAACGGACTCATTCACCATCATTGGCTGTCAGATCTCTCCTGTGCATCCAGCCAATAGATATTTATACCTCATCGTGTTGAACTTTATGTACCCCACTACATAAATTTCACATGATTTTCAAGCACACAACATAGAAATTCCTTTGTAATGCAAAGAAGCTACCTCAGAATTCAATTATTCAGATCAAAATGGTTTTTATTGTCAAACGTAGCCATATATGAAATGGTATACTTAATTTTTATGAAAGCAAAAAGAACTTTAATAAATAGTGCATAGTTTTGTATGCGCCAAAAGATAAGCAAAAGGTTACTTGGTCAAACCATTTTACGAGTAATTTTGCTAAAGACATTCTATCTAACAGCTTCATGGAAGCAAGGTCATCATAGTTATGATGAATCACAGAGTTCAATCGGTGATGCAGCAAAAGAAGTTTAGTACATCCTTCGCCAGTCACTAGTTTAATATAATGAATGACAAGAATCAAACCCATGATTTTATGTCTTATATTTGTTTCCTGCTCTGAGCAGGTAAATGTGCCCTGAGCTCATTTTGCTCTTTCCAGAGAAGTATTCTCCATACAAGGAATAAACAAATTGTGTCAAGGCAGGGTGTCATGGAAAACCAATCCACTTAGAAAATGTCGCGAGAACAAACTTAAAGATTGAAAGTGATTGAGTGTAGATATTATTTCTGCTAGCTAGTTTTCAAATACAATGCTACAATAATATAACAAACAAAAAATAGCTCCAAAAACACCTAATTCATACAATAACTCTAAAACAACTCACAAATACACCAAAAAAAAAAAGTTTAAAAAAGTCACCATGTTTTCCTCTTCCGCCACCCCCTCCCTACTCTTCCTCCTCCTCTCTCTCCCACCCTCACCCTCTCCCTCCTCTCTCTCTATCTCCCCCTCCTTCCTCCTCCTCTTCTTCATCCTCCCCTTTCCTCCCCTCGCCTTTTCCCTCCTCCCCTTCCCTCCCTCCCTTGCCATCCCAGATCCCCCCTCCCCTCCAACAGCCGCGATCTTCAACCTTTCACAGCTGCTGGCTGCAATCGGAAGGATGTGGCCAATCGTAGCTATGCGAGGGGGGGTCTGGGGTGAGGGGGGAGGAAGAAGGAAGAAGGAAGAAGGGGAGGGGAGGAAGAGAGGGAGGGAGGAGGGAGGAGGAGAAGAGAGGGGGTGGTGGTGGTTGGTTCAAATTTTAAAAAATACCATAAACAAATTTTAAATTCTAAAAATACCCCAAAATATAGCCCAAAACAAACTTTCAAAAATACCCCAAAAACATCTAAAGTAAAATTTTTAATATACAATGCTACAGTAAATTTTTTGAAAAACACCACCAAAAATAATCCATATGAACGGCATATCAACAATTGTTGAACCCAATCAACTCCAGTCAACATTAGAAAGTTTAAAAACCTAAGAAATGCAAACTTTAACCAAGTTTAAAACAGAATTATACAATAGAGAGCATTTGCACTTTCAGTATATCTACTAACTCAGTTTTGCATGTTGAATTTGATGGAAACTGCTACATAAAACATACTAAATAACAACATGACATCACCATTCTACAAATGTTGATGACTGCCATTTATACAAGTGGTACGAACATAAAAAAAATATGACAAACAAAAAAAACATTTGAAAGTTGGACCACCGGGAACAAAACTTTACATGATCTTTCCTCATGGCAATAATGGATTCATAATGAAGATCTCTTCAGGATCAGAGGAATATTCATTTAACTTTAACATACAAAACCAGAATGGTTGAACCAAGTCACATCTAGTAAATGGTCTAACAGCAATTTTTCTTTGTTAACAGCAAAATATTTACTTCATATGAGGATGACTGTGACAGAAATTAGTTTATAGGCACTGCATAAACATATAACAGATAGCCCTTAGCTTATCAGGCAACCTTCCCTTGTTTCACCTTAACCTTCTCTTCTTACAATTCTGCCAAGGACTAAGTGTACAAAAGTAGACACAGACACCATGTATCCATTACTTCCACCATAGATATAGTGATTATCCTATAATTTGTTCCAGTTATCATGATGCTCAATCACAAGAATCAGGTTAATACCACATTCAAGGAGCTCATCATCATACTGTTTCTTTTTAAATGTTTCTCACTTCTTAACCAAAATCAATTAGCTTGGAAATCCATCTCTTGAAATCTTGGAATGCTTAGTAGTCACAATTAAGCAATAACTGCAGTTATGCAGAAAGTCACAACAAGAAGATATATTTCTTCAAGTAAAGTTATAAAGTGCATGAACTAAGAAACAATTGAACCTTAACATCGATTTCAAGTTTTAGTAGTGACGTATTGCTGATAACTGGGATTTTTCAGTTTTATCATTTTCTTCCAGAAGGTAGCTCTCATTGTAGTTCCTTCATGAAAGACGAAAATCAAAGGGCTCAAAGTCAAATTTTGAGTAAAATTAAGGCTGTTCATTTGATTCATGCTTCTAAACTAATGCAGGGAAATACCACCTTTTAAGTGGACTCCATAGCACTTGGCACAGAGGCATGATAGACTACTATAGTTCTTTTTTTTTTTGATAATGATAGACTAATATAGTTCTCGAATTCTCAAAATCAAAGTCCAAGTAAAATAATGCCTGTTCATTGGTTCATGCTTTTAAACTAAAGCAGGGAATCATCCACCTTCTAAGTGGGGTCATAAGCACTTCACACAGAGGCATCATAGACAAATATTATTGTAATCAACTGTTTCTTTGCAAACACAAGACAAAAAAGTCTCGCTACTTTTGTGCTGTACATTTTGTTATTGAGTATCTAGGTTTTAATGCTTTATTGATGCAACTAACATAGACTTAACAGAGGTGCAAATTGATCAGACTTTCGAACATGGATCAAAGTTAATTTTAAACATACCTTCAAATATCTCTGGCCTCCTCAGGAGCCAACATCAAATTGATTTGAGAGTCCTTATGTGAGTGTGCACAATTTATTGTAGTCAATCTAACTTCTTCTTCTTTTTTTTCCCCCTTTTTGGGAGTTTGGTTTCTTTTTTCAAGTAAAGCAACTAGGATATTTCAAGTCAACTGGAATTTGAATTAATTTTGACTGTTTAATATGCCTTCTGTCTTATCATAGAGTATTCTTTGTTCATCTAGCTTAGTCTTAGCAGTAGACTCGTAACTTTAACTCGAAGAGTTAATCCCAGTAGGTATGAGAAAATATCTAATAGGAGTAACGCCCATCTCCTTTTAATTCGGTACAGTGAAACTTATATATAAATGAAAAATCAAAAAAGAACCTGAAGATTTTGAAGCATTCTAAAGACTGAACTGTACCTAACCCTTGAGTGATGCCTAAAGGTTACTTAAACTGATTCCCAAAATTTTCTTCTTCCTCCACTTCTTTCTTAGGGTACTTTCTATATCCTTTGTACCTGAATTTTTCCTACCTAGAATTATCAAACAAGTCATCAAGATACCAACAACTTGGTGCTGCATAACCTGAATAGAAAGAAACTATATCATTCGTGAGACAGAATTTTCTGTCTCTAATCTAACTAACATTGGAAAAAGCCCTTGTGCCTCAACTATATGTTTGACTTTTAGATCTTGAACCAGAATCTTTGTATTTCCTTCCCTATTAAAACTTCAGAACTTCCCAGAAACACATGAAGTGTATGTGTGACATATTAGTTCAACACATGAGTCTATATTTTAGCTGAGATGACCTTTCGTGGAGATCATATTGGCAGAAAGTTAATCCATATGATCATTACTTTTTTGTAAAAGAATTATTTCAGATTGTTGCTTTTTAATCACTATTATTCAGTTATTGCAGCTATTTAAGTCACTGGTCATAGTCTACTTTGGATTTTAAAAAGAAAAAGGTCAGTAAGTAAATGAAGTCTTCCTGTCAATGTATGACACATATGCACACGAACAATTTTGTTGATATATCAATGTGGTTTGGGGGAAAAAAAAGCCCTAAAGAACTAAAATAGCTCAAGGGTAAAAGACTAAAAGATGAAATTATGTACCAAGAAGAATCTTTTGTCAATGGCTAAGTTTCACTCTCCTACCAAATTGCTATCCATCTTGGGATGCACCCTCAAAAATCAGACCAAACTCCCCTCCATTTTATCAGAGAAAATGCTCTCAATTACACCCTAATGAAATTATTTTGAACCATATGTGACTATCAAAAGTAATTCATCATGTGCTTGATTCCTTATAAAAGTTATACAAAAAAATGGAAATAAATTTGGTTAAGTGTTACCACTCGTTGAATCATTATAAATTCATGATACCTATGACCCATATTTTTCACCATCAAAATCTTTCATTGTAAATTGAATAATAAAACATTCTCAAATGGATATTATTTTCAAGTATGCATAAGTTCTCATTAAAATAAGAATATTGACATAATTGATGATTTTCAAAATTTTTTATCTATTTATATATGTGTAAATGAACAGATAATTGGAAAAAATAGTAACGAGAAGCTCAACCATCAAAACTCACCCTTGCAAATCCAAAAGAGAGAGAGAGGCCTTTATAGTTCAAATTTAGGCACTAAAATGGAAAAAGAAAATTCACAGTAATAGTCTATGTAATTGTAAAATGCAAAAAGAAGTATTTATGATTTTGAGAGATATAAAAAATGTCATAGACACAATTTATATCTTACACAAAAAAAAAAAATTATTGTGGATTTTTTCCTTTATTTTTCCTTCCTTTTCTTGTTGTCATTTGAATATATTGATGTTCCTTACCGTGACAATGAAATACATTTTCTACACGAACAGGTCTAGATTCATGCCACAGCAAATATATGATGTATGGCAATTCTAAACCCCCTCATATATAGACAACATATGAAACATTAATACCATAATAGTGACTATCTAGCACTAATGTCTACAACGGTAGGCAGAACCTTGATATTGAAAGATCACCAAATCAAGAATCCATTTATCATAAAAGCACTAAAATATCGCAATATACCAACTTCAAGCCAATAAAGACAAATTGTTGCAATATAAATTCGAAAAGCGATTAATGCATTCACAAGATTATCAAAATTAATTATCACAATAATTAGTAATAATTAATGAACTATAAATTAATTCTGAGTTAGTCAAATAATTAGTGAACTCTAATACTGGAAGTTTAGTGACCGACGAAAACTGCATACCGTGGATGAGCGAGAAGAGACTGCCGTTGGGGAAATAATCATATACAAGCAGACGTTCCTCCTTAGCCTGGAAATAAGCTCTAAGCGGGACCAGATTCGGGTGCCTCAGCCGTCCGACAACTTCCACGTGTCTCCGGAACTCGTCAATCCTAGGATATCTAGCCTCCTTCAGCCTTTTAACGGTCACGATGTATCCGGATTCCATCACGGCTTTGTACGTGCTTCCTATCGTACCTCTCCCCAACGTCTCCGCCGATGCCTTCAATAAATCCTCCAAGGTATAACTCATTTGCTGATCCCCTGGCCCGCAGAACACCAGAGTCCCTAGTCCTTCACCACCCTGATCCCATGAAAATGCACCTTGCTTTCCCCCTCCTCCATGATCATCATGAGGATCACCGCCCCTACCCCCACTGCCCCCTTCTGCTCCCTCCCCTTCTTCCATGCTTTTACTCTTGATCTCCTTTGTCTTCTTAGCTCTACCCTTAAAACAAACAATCAAAGCTGCTACACTAATACAGACTAATAAAATCCCACCAAGAATGCTGGGAACAAGGATCAAAATAAGCTTCTTTTTCCTTCTATGGTTTTCTTGACTTTTTGGGATTATTGGGTATGAAGGACTAATGGAGGGACCAGGAGTATTGGAAGGAGTACATTGTTTATGAATTTGTTCGCCGCATAAATCAACATTGTTGGAAAATGAGGACTCATTGAAATAAACCAAGGAAGAGTGAGCCGGGATTTCGCCGGAGAGATTGTTGTTTGAGACGTTAAAGAATTTCAAGCTAGATTGATTGAATGGAGGGATTTCACCGGTTAAGAGATTGTTTTCTAAATAGAGTACATGCAATTTTGGAAGTCTGAGTAGTGATTCCGGGATGTTGCCGGATACTTCGTTGTTGGCCAGAACTACCACTTTGAGGCGGTGCAGAAGCGATAGGGAGGACGGGAAGCTGCCGGAAAAGTTGTTGTTGTTGAGGTACAACGATTTGAGGTTCACTAGGCCGGAAAGATTTGGGATTTGGCCAGAAATGGAGTTGTCTTTGAAGCTTAAAACTCGAAGCTGATCTAATTGGTTCATGCTGTTTTCTTCTAATATACCTGTTAAATTTAGCCTCTCCACCACCAGCTTCGTGACCCTCCCATTCTTGCATTCTCTAACTCCTTGCCAGTAGCATACATTCGGCACAAATTCTCTACCCCATTGAAGAACGTTGGTTGGGTCTATTGATGACTTTAAGGCCAAAAGCGCCTCAGCATCGCTTGAACTTACTTGGAGAAAACTAAGGGAGAGGAATGATAAGAAAATTAGCAACAGGATAAAATCTGAGTACCTTGAGAAAATGGAGGCATATGAATACTGCATTTTGACTGCTGCTTTTGTTCTTGAACATCAGGGGAAAAGATTGTCGAGCAAATCTGAGAAGCTAAAAGATCCAAAAGGCGTGACCCTTTTTGGGATTAGATTTGAATTTTCCATGATCAAGTGGAGAATCACCAATACCAAAAAGTTCAGATCTAGGGAAAGGAGATTCAAGAAACAGTAGTGCAGCAGAAGAAGCAGAAATGGAGCGTGCTGGACTGAGAATGTATGGGGTTGGGGTCGGGGCTGAAGAAGGTGCCAATAAAGTGAAGAGGAAGGCGCCAATTAGTAGTGTCATTATCAGGGGCTGAGTTTTGACCAAATTAACGTGACAAAAACAGTTGGTTTGGTATTTCTTCCCCTTTTGTTGAAGGGAATTAATTTTGGGCCACGAGTTAAGCACTGGTGCAATTTATGGGAATGCATCTACTCACTGTGGAAGGAATTGAAAACACCATGAAGTGAAGTAGCCAATGCTGCCGCTTCTGATTCTGGCAAAAGTGTACAGGAAAGAGCGTGACAGAAGCGGTGAGAGTGAGACTATTGTGACAGATTGAAAAAGAAAGAGAACAATGAACATTTGCTGCTGGAGGAGTGAAGATTCCAATTACTCTTTGGATTCAGTAGCACCAAGTAGTACTCGGTGTTAAATTGCTTGTAACTTGCTAAGGCAATACCCTGTTAATATAGCTGTAATTTATGGTGCTTGTCTGTTCACTTGAACTATATATTTTATTTTTCAGTAGGTACGTATTGAGCACTGGATAATACATTCAATGTATATCAAAGTGGTATTTGAATGTATGTATTTATAATTAACGTCCACTTAAAAAAGAAGACTGAAGATTATGACGCCACAAAATGATAGATACATACATGAAAATCCCTGCAGTAAAAGGAGGGGGTCATCTTTCATTTTGTTTCTATCGTATAAGTGATACATTGTAATGGCATAAAATCCAAAAAATTTTATAATTTTTTATTTTAGTTTTATTTTTTTTAAAAGGAGTTAACTCCTGAAAGTGAAACCTCTTCTTAGGAATGCTTACTAGGTACACGTGATATATCAGATAAATTATAGAATACACTAGTTGCAACAAAAATATGTGTTATGGTATATGGGCAGTTAGGCATGTGATAAATTCACTTTTATTTTAGCCATTTTATATTTTCCAATTTTATGTTATTAGAAGAGCTAAAAAATCTACACAATAATGTTCAAATTTTTGAATTGTTACATCACTCTCTAATTTCAAAAACTATTATATAGGCTTTTAAGGGATTTAATAAATAAAAAGATAGGAGATATATATATATATGTTTTATGTAGACTGTGCACTATATTTAGGAAAGATATTAATTGAGGAGATTGCTCAATTGTTGGATTCTTTTAATGAATTTATCTTTACTTGAATCAATTAGGTATGGCTCAACCTTAATATTCACGACTAAAGTTTTTTTTTTTTTTTGGCCTTTTTGTAAGTCAACTATAGAAAGTTGATAACGGTGAAGACACTCCTTTCTCTCTTTTTTCCTATTATAGAATTTTCTTTCCTATTATAGAAGTTAGGGTAAAATACAAAAAAAAAAAAAAAAAATCCTGTGGTTAAGCTAACTAGCGAAAAAACCCTTTATGGTTTTAAATCATACATTTTCGACCCATCATGATCTGAACTAATTTGAAGTAGTAATGGAAATCGTCAAAACTAACAAAGGCTGACAAAATGACATAATTACCCTAATATATATATAAACAATAAAAGACTTTCTAATTACGATCATATTAAGCAAATTTACGAAAAAACTCCCTGTAGTTAAGGCAACCTATGGAAAAAGGCCCCTATGGTTACATGTTGCTTTTATTTATTTATTTTGTGCATAGGAATAAAGTAAGTTATATTTAGAAGTTTTTATTTATTTATTTTGTGTATAAAAATAATGTGAGTTTTATTTGAAATTTTTTATTTACTTATGTTGTGTATAAAAATAAGGAGAGTTATATTTGAGAGTTTTGGGTTGTTTTTGAAAATTTTATGAGTTCTAAGGGTTTAATAGGTATATTAGCTAAAATGTTGATTTAAAAAATTATTTTCCATGTCAAACAACCTCAAACTCGTTAACATAAATGATTTTTGTCAATTTTTCACATTTGTTCAAACCACAAGATACTGAATTGTATGATTTAAAAATTTTTTAGATTTCTTTAACTATAAGGGACTTTTCTGTATTATAACTCCAAGCGTATAATAAGTATATTAACTAAAATTTTATTTGTTTCCAGTACAAATACTCTAAAAAAAATGCATGTATTTCAACCCTATTAATTCAGACGATTTTTGTTGCTTTTTTAAAATAGTTCAAATCATGAGATATCAAAATGTATATTTTAAAACTATAGAGATTTTTTTGTACATCCGGTTGGACTTTTCTATATTTCACCCTAGAAGTTACAAAAGCAACAGGCATTAACTATTTCACAAACTTATCGTACTCAAGTTTATTCATGATGACCATAATTCAATATTACTTTTACTTCTAAATTCTAAACTCGTACTTCACCAGCAAGCAACTGTAGTCAATTAATACGAGACAAATTTAATATGAAGCAAACATAATTTGATAGATAGATCCAAAGACTAGTTGGCACTCATCACCAAAGAGCGATTAACAGTAATACTCTCATCCGTTAAGAATTGGGACCTTCTTATTTATGGTATTGCCAGAAATATTTCTTTCACCGTTAAAAGTAGTCACTCTTAGTTCCATTTCTTTACTTATTTATGCTCTCATGCAATATACAAACCATACGTATATCACTAACAAAAATTAACCACTGGGGTCGTCCCAACTCCCAATGGTCAAGGCATAGCTTTTAGAATTTTCTCAATTGTCAAATTTAGGGTTTAGATCTTATAACTGCAAGTTGTGAAGAGAAATGATGTAAAAAAGAGCGTGAGATTTAAAAAAGAAAACTAAGAAATAGGGGTGTGACTTGAACACACTTCAGAAGTATAAATTATAATAAAAATATTAATTGCACTTTACTTTTTATTAATTATACTTCTATTATTTATTTCATCGTATAATTTAATACATAAAAATTATACAATAAAAATAATAATAAATGTTCGGTCAACGAAAAGTAAAGTGAGATTAACATATTTCAAATTCCTATATATATATAAAAAGGAGTTGTTGTATGACTCTTGGGTGATTTTCATCTAACATTTGTAGGGGCATTTTGATAATGGTAAAAATATAACAGTATTGATTAAGCAAAATACACAAGTTTCTGTTGCCTAATTTTGCATGGTTTACCTACTGTACCCTTTAATGGCTAATGGTTTGGCAACTTTGCCATTGATTTAGCAAAGTGGGTAGAAAAGCGAAATTACCTCCCCTCAAGTATGTTTAGCTGAATTGATTATGCAAATTAAATGCATTTAAGATAATATTGGTGCAGTAAGGTTAAAAATGAATGCTTGAATTGTAACTGTAGAAAGTTTCGTCTTCTTCATCATTCAAGCTCAAGAACCATTAATTCAACTCTTGCAACAAATGGCACTTATTTGAATTAATAATTGTAGCACATTGATGAGGCCATTAAAGTGTGAGAGGTAAAGAATCATTTGGAATAAATGTTACAAGAGTAACACAGGACCTCCTATTTTCTTCAACATTTGCTCATCAATTTGTAACGTAGGTTACCATAATGGCTATTGTTAAGATACAAAATTGAGGATTAAGAAGGTTTGCACAATACCAAAGTTGGGTTTGTAGAGATATGCTCAATTTTGCTCTTGCTTTCTGGTCTATGAGTTGCATAGCTTCCATTCTACAAAATCCTGAATAAGCCTTTGTGTTTGCTATTGCAAGCGGACGAAGTGTGGAGAGATTTTGCTCTTAGATTGCATTTTACTACTGAAGGTATATGGTAACTCTATATTCCCACTTGATGCATGTCATTTATTGATTAAATATGATTACAATTATACTTGATCCATTTGAATCATGTGCTTAAATGAACAAGTGTGTGAATGATTGTTCCATTTTGAAAATTATCTTGTAGTTGATGCAATTTATTGGTTCAATAGTTAAGTGACTGAGTTGTTGTGTGTGGATAGAAATTGTCATTTGAATAGATAAATAGCTATATTTACATGCTTTGTTATTTTTGTATTGAATTTTGTAGTCCTGCTAATTGTTTGATATAAGTTAGTGTTTGTAATGAGGAAAATTAATTTCCTCTCTACTTATTTGTAAATACATGTATTGATCGAAATAATGGTTGTTAGTTGTAGTAGTCAAACAAACAAATGCTATATATAAATTTTCTATGTTTAAGTTTAGGGCTTGTGGGTTGAAATTTAGGATGGATCAAACAAGCAATATTAAAAAACTTAATGCTAAAAAGTAATTTGGGAATCAAAAGGCAAGAAAAAGATATGTATTGTTATCGGTAGAAGAAAAAGATAAAGTACGATTGGAACAACAGAAAATAAGCGTAAAGCATTAAAAATTCATGTTCATTTTGTTAAAACTACTAAATAAAAATTCACGTTCATTTTGTTAAAACTACTAAACAAAACAATGGTGAGTGTTCCTGATTGAACAACCTAATTTTGTTTGAAAGATTAAACTTAGGGGAAAATAATACATATGATAACACCATGAGTTTCCATTTGTACTAGACATTGAAAAGGAAAATAAGGAACCGTGCTGTTATTGCTCAATAAAAGAATCTAGCCAAGCACCAGAAAAATGTAATGCTAATTATGACAATAGAAAGTTTAATGAATATATAAGTGTGTTTCACTTGATATCAAGTTATCAAACACTGTGAAGTTATTTGACCACGCCACAGGTATCAATCCCACGCTTCGCGTGGGACTTCCCTCTAGTATTATATATAAATTCTTCTTATTTTGTAGTCCGAAACTGCGCCAGGTACTGAATCACTCGTGTCCTTTCTTTGTTTTTCCTTTTCTCTCGTTTTTCGAACTTTTGGCTCCTCATAACACTCGCGGACACATGGCTTACAGCTCACGT
Source organism: Coffea arabica (assembly GCF_036785885.1). Taxonomy (NCBI): domain Eukaryota; kingdom Viridiplantae; phylum Streptophyta; class Magnoliopsida; order Gentianales; family Rubiaceae; genus Coffea; species Coffea arabica. The sequence goes on from NC_092330.1 coordinate 29,688,090, forward strand.
GAAATCAGCTCAGAGTTTGCAGACCCAAAAATACCTTTTTTTTTTCCCAAAAATACCTTTGTCTGCTTTGCCCAAAACTACCCTTTTTTAATACTTGAAAGTCATTGGGACTTCCCCTTCATAATAATAGAGGTTAATTGCCAATGTTTTATCAAAGAGTACAATTTTCTCAATTTGTTCCCTCCAATTACTTTCCTTTTAAGATTTCTTTAAAATTTTTGAATGCCATAAAAAATTTTCCCACATCAATGCACATATAGCACAATTAAATAGAGAGCTTAAAGGAGGTTGTATAAGAGATCAGCAAGTATCCAAACTCAACAAGATCAAATGAGCGTTATAGCATCTATTTTAAATTTTTTTCGCTGCAGATGGCATTCGAACTCTCAACTTGCAATTCGAAGAGAGATTTAATATCTTTTTTGTGGCTACTGAGCCAAAACTCAATGGTTAACTTGGAACTACTTGTTTGCTTGCTTGTAATATGAAGAAATTCAAGAGGCTAAATAGAAAATAGATCCAATTGAAGAAGGCTAAGTGATAAGCTAACTTTTTGAGCGGCGCATCTTGTAATAGGCCGAATATCATATTGATCTATCATTGAAGTCCAAGTTATTTTAATCTCAAATTATCCTGGATTATAAACAAAAAGGTTTACTTATAAACAGGGAAACGATATTGTGAGGAAAAAATATTCTAACGGAATTATATGCACCATTCCTGAGCTCGAGACCATTTATGAGCTAAGATAATTTTTCTTTCAAATATAGACGTTTAAGGCTAAACTTAATTTAATTAGTTCAATGTCTTTTAACAGTGACAAATTGTTCATCAATAATTGCACAGCTATGTAGTAATTAAACAATTCTTTTTTTCATAAGAAAAGTTTATTTCATTATTCTTTAAATTTGAGATTTCACTTTTTTTTTTTTTTATCTAACTAATAGGGAAAGGTAGGATTTAAAAAGTGGAAAGTGGATGGGAGGATTAGAATTCAGAGTCTTTAATTTCTAGAATCTCAATCTTTAATTATTACTAAATCAGGGTGAAATTTTCATTTATGCTCAAACTAGATAGCAAAAATCAACTTACAAGCTTGTGTAGCTTTGCAAATTCATTGCAGAACATTTAAGCCAATGTTGCAAATACTAGAGCAGTGCAGCGTAACTTTCGGTTTTCTTTGAAATTCCTTTTGTTTATATCTTGGACAATTATTTGTGTATGGGTGCTGGTAATTCATAATTAGGAGAACCCTATAAAATACATGTCCTCTGCTAAAAAGATCATGGATTGCTCAATATTTCTTTTTCTATCCATTGAACTTGGATCTTAATTGCTCTTTGAACGTTGCAAAACATTGGATCCTGTCTGGGCAGCTAAAGAATCAAGAGACATCTCCAATGAATTTTGCATTTCCACAATAAAATTCTGCAACCATCTTCTAAACGACATGGCAGACAATCACAGCTTTACTTGTTGGAGATAAGCTCTTCACTTGAACATGCAGAACTTGATCCTTCCCTGACTCTTCCTGACCACTGAACCAATCCCAGTGGAAAGGACGTAGAAAGAGATGGGGGGATTAAAACACAAAAAAATTCTTCACATTAGTAAATTCTACAAAAAAAAAAAATTCGATTTTATGAACTTGAATAATTTTCTTCGTTTGAGATGGGTGGGTAGGAGAAGAGAATTAGAGCAGGTACAATTGTATCAGGTTAATATCATTCCTGTAAGATTTGATATCATTGTACCATGTTTGAACAGCAATTTTTTTTTAAAAAAAATTGTTACATTTTCCGTGAACACATTTTTCAATCACTTTTTTATCTCATATATATCAAATCGTTACAGTAATTTTTTTACAAAAAATCTAAAAAAATGCAATCCAAACACAAGTTTTCCTTTCCAGAATTTGATGTATTTGCCTCAAACTTTGCGACCCAAAAAAAAAAAAAAAAGAAGATTAAACCAAATCATATGACTTCACACCAAATCTGGTAAGAATTACATAAATAGCATAATTTCCACCATTTGGTAGTAAAAAAAAAAAAAGGAAATACTATGAAGGCTGCCCATCAATACATCATGCAATTCTTGACGTGTTCATGATAGCGCATTGATAACTATTTTACCGTCGTCCTGAAGATAAATGATTAACTCTCCTTTTTTGTTTATTTTTATTTGAATACATTAGTTCAAGACCATAATTTTGTCACTTTTTCTGTGTCTTTTGGAAGATGGGCTAGATTGAATATCTTTTGGTATATTGGAAAAGTAGAATCTTTAGTAAGAAGTGAGAATGCGGCGACTAGAAAAGGAAATCTTAGTGGGGAGAGAAAGGGTGTCAAATATTGTTTATGGAAAATCATTTTCCTTCACTTAATCTATAATAATCAATCTAATAAAGCAATTGCCATTGAGGTACCCAGCCATTATGACAACTAATTCTTGAAAACTTTTAGTGGTCGGTGATTTTACGATTTAAAAATAAAAGTGTGAACTAAAAGTTAGAAAAAATTTTGAAATGTGGAGAGATTTACTAGGAAATATATAGTTTTTAACATAACCACTCACTACTTTAGTGTATATAATTTTAATGTTTTGGTGTCTAGATTTTCTCGTGAAATTGGTACTGACAATAATAGCTAAGGCATCAAATCTCTAATTAGTTTATAAACTAGGCTATTAATTAATATTTGAAAAATTTTATATTAAACGACATAAGACTTAAGTAATAAACATAAACTAGAAAATGATCCATCTTCTTGATTTTAGAAATTTTCATACTTATCTATCGCTTAGAAATGCTTGTAATTTTTTCAGTTGTTTTTTGTATATGACTCTTAATTTCGCTTTATGTAGGTGAACTCTTAATATTTAACACTTCGAAACTCTTTAAGCTTGCTCCTCAGCATATTTCTAATCAAAACTATACGTATTTTATCTACGAATAATATGAATAAAATTCATATCCCAATATTCAACTAAGAGACTTAATAGAGAGTAGTCATTAGAAAATATTTTGAGGATAAACTCAATGAAAGGTTGAATGAGCACATTTTCATTCATTATCACCAACGTACCTTAATTGGCTTTAAATTATTTGATAAGAGAGAGAAAGTGTACTAGTGATTAAAGAAAGCAAATTAAGGGTTTGTTTGGATAGAGTATTATTTGAAATAATTATTATAGTATTTTTTATAATGTGATATATGTGAAATAAAAAGATAATTGATAATATAAAAAGATGAGTTGAAAAATATGTTTACGGTACAAGCGAAATAATATTTGAGATATTTTCGAGTGTTAATATACTAAATGACATATTATATCTTCGAAGTTGCAAAAGTCATAAAATGCATGCGCCGACGTCGCATCGCTGACCAAATGGATGCCCCGGTCCTGACGTGACAACCTCGCACTACAATGTTTGATGTGTACTTGTTAATCATCGAAATCAGGGGTTAATTTTTTTTCCTTTTCGTGAAAAAGTGGAACTAAATAAAAAAAAATGATCAAATATAAAGTGTGAGAATAATTCTAAAAGGAAAAATCGTTCAAAATGTTACTCACATTTTACAAGATAACTTTTTTCGTCTCTCACTTTTAAAAGTATAATTTTACATCCCTTACAAATTCACATTGACCAAATTTGGTCCCTATCTAAGTTTCTGACTAGTTTTTTGTTGGAATCCACCATGTGACTTGCACGTGATCATTTTTAAGAGCAAAATTGTCAAATCAAATTTTTACATAATTTGATTCATAGTTCCTCACATTTCACAAAATGAATTTTTTCGTTCCTAACATTTTACAAAATAAATTGTTTCGTTCTTCACATTTCAAAAAATGAATTTTTCCATCCCTCACATTTTTTAAAATGAATTTTTTCATCCCTCATTAATCATACATATGAATAACTTTTTTTCTATAAACCCACGTATATGTCTATTTGATTTTACCTGAACAGTACGAACAACATGTAATTTATCTCTATTGAATTTTATTTAAACATGCTAATCGTAGTTATACACATGCTATTCAATAGATATATATATATATATATATATATATATAGGGGTTTAAAACTAATAATTTTGTTTGAAACCCATGTATATATTTATATGATTTCACCATTTGAACCTATTCAATATTTGTGACATTTCTCTTTTGGTAATAATTTATTTATTGAATTGTATAATAAGGTCATCTAATTAATGGGTCCTAACTCGAATTTTATAATTGTACTAACAAATTTCAGTTTAAATATAAAATTTCTACTCGACACTTTTAAGACCAACAGATGAATTATTTGGCTTGTGATTGTTTTAAAATTTGAAAATGCCAATCACTTATTTCTTTTTGTCATGCTTTTCTTTTGTTTATTTTTTCTGTCCAAATTTAATTCGATATAAATACTCGATAATATTTAGGATTAAATGTCTTCTTTATTTTCAAATTTAGAGTAAAAGAAAATGAATATAAGTGAGAAACTAACAATTTTTTTTAACCCATGTACATATCTATTTGATTTCACTTGAGCAGTACGAATAGTATGTAATATATCTCTATTTGATTTCACATGCTATTCGTACTGTTCAGTTGAAATTAAATAGATACATACATGGATTTTAAAAAAATTTATTTACACACATGATCAATAAAAGATGAAAAAATTCATTTTGAAAAATGTGAAGGATGAAAAAATTAATTTTGTGAAATGTAAGGGACGAAAAAATTAATTTTGTGAAATGTGAGGGATTATGAATCGAATTATATAAAATTTGATTTGATAATTTTGCCCTTAAAATATGATCACGTGCAAGGCACGTGGTGAATTCCGACAAAAAACTAGTAAAAAACCTAAGTAGGGACCAAATTTGACCAATGTGAATTTGTAAGGGACATAAAATTATATTTTTAAAAGTGAGGGACCAAAAAAATTATTTTACAAAATGTGAGGGACGTTTTGAATGATTTTCCCATTCTAAAATTTATATGTATTTTTATGTGGTATGTTGTGTAGAATAACATTACCCTATGAAAACCCATTAAAAAAGGTTTAATCAAACAATAGATGCAGTACTGTCGTCATTATGATAACTAATTTTATTTTAAATTTAAATTTTACATATGTGGCATACATCTGACTACAATGATATATACATTATCTAGTATATATAAAACTAATTTCTAAAAATATTTATAAAAAGTATGGCATAAATTTTAATGCGTAGAATCTACGTGAACTTAAACGCTAACAAAGCTTATTAAAATTGTTTTGCAAAATAAGCACGTAATAGTTTTACCAGGAATAATCAAACAAAGGAAATTTTCGCAATTTGATCTAATAGTCCAAAACTTTTCATGGATTTTGATATCTTCTAAACATGGCATTCAAGTTAAACCACAAAACAATCTCAACACAAGTTCAATTTGTATGAAAATTTTCAGGCAAGTAGATCTATGCATATATAGTACGTGTATACTAAATTTCATGTATAAATTCGAAGGCTAGCCTAGATTCTTAGTTTTCGTTACAAATATGGATTTATTAACTATACCAACAGTAGGCACCGATTAGGAAAATGAATATGTAAAGTATTGGAAAAGGAACTAGATGTTGTCATTAATTGCTTTCTAAAAGTTTTCCTTCAACAAAAAAAATTACTTTCTAAAACTAGTTAATTCAAACATAATAAATCTAGAGTAAATGAAGTATAGCCCTCCGGGGCTTGGTCTGACAGTTGAAATTGCTGAACATGGAGCCTTAGGTCCCTGGTTCGAACCTTGCTGCCAGCAAGTTGTGGAGAATAGTCTGCGGGGTCCATTCTCTGCGGGACACCCCTAAAAAAAAAAGTAAATGAAGTATATTCTTACTTTACAGTGAGAAGGATTTTTTTGACTATTAATTAACACGCCTAAATTCTACACAACCTGCCATTTAAATACACATAGTAATAATTAATACCTTCTATTCTGAGGGAGGGATGTGTTGGGTGGTACGAGAGGAGGGAGTGTAAGTAAGAGGTCTCGGGTTCGAGTCCTCCTACTTATATTAAAAAAAAAAAAAACCTCTATTCTATTTATATACCTTCTCAAATTGATTTTATTTTTTTAAAAAATTTAACATTTGCTGTATATTTTAAAGAGTGCCTAATGAATACACGTTAGATAGGCCTCAGTGAAAAAGGAAAGAAAAAAGGCCATTCCAGCCTTTCCAGGTTGCATTTGACGCAAAGGAAAAATGATAAGTACTCGATTTCCCGTGTTTCTTTCAATTTCTGGTCAACCAAATTGGACGGAGAATTAAAGCGACTGACTTTACATGGATGACACGCCAAACACGAAAGGTTTCTAGTCAGACAATAAACCCCCCGTGTGCGCATTGAAATCGAGCATGTTTCTTCTTTCAATTACCTGCCTAAAGTCTAATGAAGCATTTATTTTCCCCTTTTGCCTTCAAATTTTTCACAATTTTGTTAAGGTCCCTATAGTAGCCCTCTCCACTATTATGACTCATGATGCTACCAAGAAATATTTGTGGTCTATATTTGTCACATTTACATTTAATTCTAAGAGGTTATGAGAGAAATAAGGATGAAAATGCAGAGAATTTAAACCTTACTCTAATATTAAGAAACCAAAATTTTAAAATAAAAAGGTTGAAATTGCCGGGCAAGGCATATAAACCATGCAATGATTAATGAGCTCCTTTGAATATATATATTCTTTTCTTTTCTTTTAAAATCAATACAAATAAATAGAAAATTGCCCTAGAAAACAATTCTTAATTTTAATGAATATAATGAACTCGAATTGATTATTGAGTTTCAATTGTAGGATATTAGATTAATTTGTAAGTTTACTCAAATCAATTTTTCTAGACATATAAGAGTAAAATGAAATTTTTTTAAATAAAAAGTTGAAATCACTTTACATCACACAATACCACCACGGTTTTTATATCAAGATATGGTTATCTCTCTACTAAAATTAGAAATTCGGATGGAAAGCCGAACACAACCTAAATTTATCAGTAAAATTTTCCAAAAATTTATGGTAATAAATATGAAAATCGAGCTATTAGAGTAATCATGTAAGAAAATATTTTGCCCACTTACTATTTTACAATCAAACTATAATTCATTTTTTGTTTATGGCAAGTTATGCAAGTCCAAAAAACTTAATTGCTGATTTTCCAACCCATCCTTCATTTTTTATTCTTTCTTTTGTCTTTTGGTAATAAGGTTGCGGATTCTTAAGGAAAAAAAAAGGGTTGTTTCTTCTCTTCTTCATCATATACAGAGTGCGTACGTATTCATTTCTTTTGTTTAGCTAATTTAAGTATCTTTACGTAATTTCTTTAATAGCTAGTTTGGAAGAGCACATTTGGTGAGAAAAGAAAAGATTACAAAGGAAAGTTGAATCTTTCTCACATTTGGGACTTTGGATAGGAAAGAATTGAAAAGAAACAGAAGGATGTCAGCTCCCTTCCACGTCAGAAAAACTTTCTGCCCAAAATCGGCGGAAAACGTGAGAAAGTGGAGTGAGTTAAATGAATTATACCATATGCTATTTTTACCCTTAAAAGATTAAAATATAACTATATAATCTAATAAAATTCTCATGGTATCTTAAGATTTAAGGGTTTTTACGTAAAATTGAATCTTGTCTTTTCAATTCTCTCCCTTCCAAACAAAGGAAAGTTATTTCATCTCCTTTCTTCTCCAAAACTCCCAAATAACATGAAAAGATATTACAGTCTTTTCTTTTCTAACTTAAGGTTTCTGTTCCTTTCTTTTCTTTCCTAAGCTCCCAAACTAGCTATAAGAGTAAATCTTATATACACTGTCAATATATACACTATCATCATTAGATATACGACACATTTGTAAAATTTGAATTTCAAATTTAAATTTAGATTATATATCATGCATCCAATAATAAAAGTAGATATACTATTATTATATAAAAAAATTAGTCTTTTAATAATTTGTATAGAAAGTAGATGTGCATTATTTGACAATGATAGTGGAGGTGTTTGGATAGGTGATATTTGGAATAATATTTCAAATAATATTGGCCTTTCTGTCAAATTAGGAGACATAGCTGAAATAATTGTTTGGACCATGAACTAATCCTATTCAGCGTGGGCCAGGTGAGAATTGCTGACGAGGACATTTTGCTCACGACGGGGGAGGAATTCCGGCTGCCACGTGAGATGACCCGAATAAACTTTCAGCTATTCTCTCGTGAAGCAACCCGCTGTGAACTTCGATTGTATCGTTTATAAAGGCTGGGATTCCTAAAATTTGCGCTAGGCCCACTAGTCCTGCAGGGAGAAATAAGCACTAACGTGGGATTGTACCATAAAGTAATATGAGATGTCTCCAAATTTTCAAGCTGAACATGGCTATCTGTTATTGCGCAGGACTTCTGGAATTTGCTTATAATTGCCTATTTAAGTTGTTCGAACAGGAGCTTTATTCCAGGAGCTTCATTTTAGTTTATATGTTCTGTAAACAGGAGCTTTATTGCAATTTAAGTTCTGAGTTTTATTGCAATTTAAGTTCTGTAAACAGGAGCTTTATTCCAAATAAATGTGTTTATAAATGCCAATTTAAGTCCTCATTTCTCAATTGAAAATTTCACTTATTGCAAAGAGGAGCTTCACGAGAGATACGAAGACTTGCATAGTACTTGTACTAATTATCACCATGTGATTACAAAGAGTTAAAAGTAGCACGCATTCAATAGTTTATTTCCACCGTACGCCTTGTTATTGAAGTTTTCCATACCGATGCACCCTCACATCGTCTAATATCACTGTAGGTATTAGATTTTTTTATTCTCACTCACCTAATGTCTCCGCCTTCGTGATGCGGCATGCATTTGATTAGCCATTTCTTCTCTCATTCCCTTCCATTCTTCTATTTCTTGTAGGGGCGTCAATGGTTGAATTTGTGGATATGGAGGAGCTCCACATTCGCCTTCAAATTGCATGTCCTCTTGCTCGTACATCATGAAGTGATCATCCGAAGGCTGAGTTTCCTTAAGAAAATTGTGAAGTGCACAACATGCAATAACGACATTGATTTGCGTTTGCATATATAAATATGGAACCGGACCCCCTTAAATAGGCAAATTGTTGCTTCAGGACACCAAAGGATTGTTCAATTACATTACGAAGTTGGGAGTGACGAGTATTAAATAACTCTTTCGGCCCTTGTCCTTGACCACGTCCTTGTCCAACTCTTACGTTACGTCCTCCCTTGAACGGTGCTAAAAAACCCGGCACCATCTTATAAGCTGCGTCAACGAGATAGAACTTGCCTATTTTCAAGAAAAGAAGTTTAGTACCTAACTAATGAGCAAATAATTCTCCACTTAAAAAAAAATGTTTGTCACTTAGGGAGTCAAACCAGATTATATATGTTGAATTTTGCCATCTTATTTTTAATAGCCAAATTATGAATAACCTTGGGGGGGGGGAAATGGAAAATCGGTGTGCATTCTCATTGCATGTTCTAACACCCGTGCATCGTGTGCGCTGCCTTCCCATCCGGCATAGACATAAATGAACCGCATATCAAGGTCACATACAGCTAACACGTTCTGGCTTTGAGTCCCATGCCTATTTGTGTAGGCCATCTGCTCGTGTGCCGGAACTGTAGCTGGGATATGTGTGCCGTCCAAAGCACTGATACAATCCTGCAATGAAATGTCAAAGTTTCATCAAATGAATGTTAAATCCAGTAGGTTCCAAAAGAGGTAACCACTTCTATTTGTTGGGGCACCACTATTAAGAAGATGCCTTGAATCATCATAGCATCTGATGTGGGGTTGCACCAAGAGGAACTAATGGAGTTTCTTCTTTTGAGTCCTTGCTTTACCTCAATCAATGGAAAATGCCGAAACATGGGTTTGAATGATGAATTTACTTGAAATTTGCAAGACACTTTTTCCAGACTTGGCATTTGCCCTAAAAATAACGGTGGATATTTCCAAAAAAATTTTTTGCTTTCAACAAGAAAAAAAGTTATACGACAAGAAAAAAATTTCCCTACCTTGAACCAAGGATAATACTTGGTGCTATATCTTATTTTTGGATGCACTTCGTCACTTTGTTTTGGTTTAATAATTCTTTGTGCAAATCGACATAACCCCAATAGCACTTCCGCTACATTTCTATGGATGGTTTCCATTGAATGTTGAAATCTTTCGGCTACGACACGAGTTCGTGTGCTATGGCTTAGCATAACTAAAGTCATGGCTAGAAATTCCTCGATCGAGACATGCTTGTGTGGATTCTGAGGTACATAGTTATTGCCTACTAGAACATCACAAAGCCACAAAAAATTATCTACAGTGATTCGGCAATTCTCCAAAATACGTAGTGGGTGACCTGTTATTAGTTCTTGAACCCACTTCCAACCAGGCATGTCAGAATTGCGGCAAGGTATTTTTATTAGAGGCCCATCGTAACGTTCTGCTTCCGGTGAAAAAAGAAGCATGGTTACAGCATTGAGAATAATCTCTTCATCTTCTTCAGAGCGTGAGGCAGAAGATGAGGAAGCGAAGTACGGATTGAAGTTTGCCATGAATGAGAAATAGCTAGAAGCCTGCAATGGTAAAATAAAGTAATTGTTAATTAAATGCAGAGTGAAGTCTTAAAAGTAGCAGGACTGTGGTGCTAGAGCATATGAATGAAAGATGAAACCGAGGGGCGGACGGTGGGAGGGGGAGCGTCTCTCCAGGACAAAGCTTTATGGTAGCTGTAGTAGCAGAAGTTGGAAGTTTGGTGGGGAAGGCAAAAGCTGATGGAGCCAATCCTTATGTGGTTTTGGTGCCGATGGTCGTCAATGCTTCTGCACTTATGAAGAAAAGGTAGGAAATAACAAAGAAGACAAATTCCCAAGGTTTTGCCGTTGATTTTGAGAACTAAAGGTGGCGTGAATATATGGACTAGTTGGCTATATATATATGGGGTTGAGTTCGCTGATGTTGGGAAATTTTGAATGAATTGGTTTAATCCACTAAAATGGTGCCGTAACGTTGTACTAGTTTCCCATGTCGAACAGAGAAAAAGATACTTAATCTGTTCATGCATGTACAAAATATATGGGCTAGTGTTAGGTTATATATATAGGGTTGAGTTAGCTGATGTTGAGGAATTTTATAGGATGCCTGCATCCACTTTTCACGGTGCTGTGACGTTGTCCTAGAGAAAGAGATGCCTAAGCTGTTCATGCATGTGCCTTTCTTGGATTCCCCTGTATATTTGGTCTAACTATTTCCTTCTGTGAAAATCATTTCAAGCATGTTAGTGGGATTGCCCACTTTCGGTGATTTGAGACAACGGTTGTCTCTATTATTGCATATACATGCATGAGGTAAAATAGTCCTAATGTCGAATGGCCAACGGACGTGAGAACCTCTCATGCCATTTTATAATTTGACAAATGTAGGACTATGTGTGTAGTAGGACCCAAGGCATCTACTTTTTTATTTTGGATTTTGTGTGTATAGATGTTGAGATAGCACGCGTGACTTCTCTTCCCAAGCATGATCTTGTGTCCTTGCATGAAGCAACCTCTTTTTCTTTGCTTTGTTTAATGATTTCAAATTTTTTTTCCTTTCTTTAAAACGGCCAAATGGAACAAGCAAATCAAATTTCCTTGATCACGATCGCAGCTCAGATTTGTTCATGCCGGCACCTTCATCATGCTCACTACACTGATCCGATTTCTCCTAGGAACGGCAGTACTAACAAGCTGATAAGCTTTCACGTAAAGAAAAACATGGCCTGAATAACATGATGACCTGAATAAGCTTTCATGTAAAATCTGAAAGCAAAAAATAATGAAATGGAATATTTTAAAAAACTGATAACAAGAAAGTTGGGTCAAATAACGTATGATGATTGATTTTAAGCTGCTAACAACTGTTAAGATAAGGTGACATCTCATACATCCTGAATATAAGACAAGTACTTAAGGTACAACACCTGGGAGCAGTCATCCGAAATGACACAAATGGCCACTTAAATATTCTGGTGGTAAAAGATGATAATAAAATTTCACCACTTGTTACAGCAACATATAATCAAATTACACAGGGAAACAAGCTATCCGGAATTAGCAATTACAGAGAAACAGCAGCACTAAATCAGAGTAACAGTTAGGCCCTTGAGGTCCCCTCTTTCACGATGATCTTCGGTACGATGAACAACTCAATCCATGTCATCTACTCACTCTCATCCAAGCTAAGAAATAAGGCCCGAAATTCCTTGTCCAACAATTCTTTCAAGAGATACATACGTACAGTTTTCTCCAACTTCAGCGCGAGAACTGCTTGTTTGGCAACCTCAATTGAATACTTCTCCTGCGCTTCTCTTTCGATAGAAACAATTGAGGAAAATCTATTGAAGTTGCTCAGTGCCTCTTGGTAGTTCTCCGAACCCGACCTTCGGGACTTGGTTCCTCTTGATCCCTCATTCTCCGAACTGTGTGGAGCACTACCCAACGGTCGCTTGCCGGGATTTCTCATACTTGGGCTGCCATCATCATCCGAAGTTCCCTTGGAATCTGCTGGGTTGATGACAGAACTAGAAGCAACTCCTTTGCCTTTGAGGGTCGAATCACCCCTACGTCTACGGGCACGAGGAGGCACAAATTGGGGTGGGTGTTGGGCCGAAGATTGAGCACGAGTGCCTGTGGCATGTTTGCCGTCCATCACCTCATCCCATAGGATCATCAAATCAACACTATTTGGGTGCTGGAAGTCTGTATAGCTTTTGTCCAACTATTAGGCATACAAGAAAGAAATGACAGTTTATTAGAATGCCTTCACACACTGCACTCTTAACAGAAGCAAACAGCAGTCCACAAACACCTAAAGGAAATTGAACTATGTAGTGGTTCCCAAGCATAAAAGGGTTGTAGAAAAGCCAGTGGGAGGAAATGTAGTAATTTTCCGGAAGATTGAAGGTGCAAATGAAATTTTAAAATTAAATAAAACTTGTGGAGCGTCAACTTAAGTGGCACAACTGGCTCCACTAAGGTGAGAAAGTGAGCAAGTCCGCATTATAAAATATAGTGAGTCACTGAGAAAGTGTTGTATTGCATGAATAACATACTGGAAATCATAATTGATAACAGATCACTTCAAGGATAAGACCATAGTATGACAAACGGCATAGTATTTCGAACCACATACACACTCTCCACAATTGCTCAGTGTTAATGACACTAGAACCATTAAGACAGGACCAGCAACCTTAATCTGATATGAACAAAATCACGAACAAACACACACTTCAACTGGATTTTATGTGTATGCAAGTAAGGCATTTCATCTCTTTCGAAGCACAAAGAAACAAATTTAAGCAACAAATATAGTGGAATCCAGAGCTCGAACAACATACCTTGTGCAAATATGCCCATTGCTCTTTTTCGGCTAAAAAGCATCTGTGTTCCTCATCCCATCCTATCCCGGTCTCTGGCTTGGCAGAATCACCTCGTAGGTGTGTGAAAAGTCTCCACTTATCGACCACACGATAGAACTTGGACTGGGATTGAGCTCCAGTGCAAATAACCCCCACTTCTTAAGTCAAGTAGGCAGCCATTGCAGTGTGGTTTGCGAAAGTGGTCCGAGTTGCCTCCCACCTTCCATTCTTATGCCATTCAACATACGTTCGGATGTATAGCTCAGTTTCCCAGTCTTCCCAGTGCTTCTTTTCAGACATCTATGATTAAAAACAAGAAAAGGAAACTCAATAGCAGGTTTCGATGCAAAATAAAGAGGAAACAACAACGTAGCTGTTATTTTTAGTATTCAGGTCAGGCGAGAATTTATGGGCATACCTCAAAATAGTTGATTAGGCTTTCTTCAAAGTCGTTTGAGTCGCAACAAGACTGTGCACTGACCGAACTAGTCAAACTTGAGAGGGATTCTAGGGAAATAAGGAACGGAACAAGCATTTAAGAAGTGTTAACTACAGAGCTTCTATACGGAAGATAAATATAGTTGAGGATGGTTAAGTCACAATGCATGGCTTACGTGGACTTGAACTTAATTTTATCCTTTTTGCAGTGGGCATTAACACGTCCGTTTGAGTTGAATTTCAACTACCTTTTTAGTTTCAGTTCTGAAAAAATGTGACATATATCATAATTCGAAGGACAATAAGCAAGCTGCCCGTCAGAAACACGTGAAGATGGTCAAACAAAAACAGAACATGATCTCAAGGCAGAACAGTTGGGAACAGTAAATCAAACAATTTTCTGGGATTCTAGTGATGAACTAAGGTTTATAATTGAAAACAAGCATTAACCAATTCTATACAGTAAGGTCTGTGTTATAGTTGTTCAAATTTCCTGGGAACCTGTTGTAGTTATATAAAGTTAAGACGCCCAACCCACTAATCCGAAACCTCATCACCAAAAGAGTGCAAAGTCATCCAGTTTTTTTTCGTATACTTTTACACCTTATATATAAGTAATGAATGTTCATCAATACAACATATAGTTATGTATTGTGTTATTGAATCTGAATATGTTGAAAAAAAACCACTTGAACACCAAAGAATGCATGGCCCTCAGAATTGGCTTTTAAATCCTAAAGAATGGACCGGATTTTATACCACTTTACTTTCAAGCTGAACATCTGATACAGCATGGATGTACATTTTGCTTTCTAGACATTGGATAGAAGACAATCTAATACCACTTGTTATGTATCTGGTAAAATTTCAATGCCATGAATCACTTGATAACTCTACCCTTTAGCTCTTACCCATATTGAAAGGCCACAAAGTTTGGTTACCATACAAATCTGTAGGCCACACAGAGGATCCTTTTAACCCAGAAGTGCTGACTTGTCCATTTCAATTCTAGGTTGAGTTCTTCCAACCATTTTCAACTTTTTATTGAAAAGAATCACATGAATGGGGCATCTATGATAAAATCAAGAAAGAGTAAACGCAACTTTAGCAACCTCCAGTTTAGTACCCATAAAACCACTTGAAGACAAGACAGCTGCTTTGACAAAACTCAAAGAAATCAAAGTCTCAGAGCCTATCAATATATAAGAAAACAGCTTGGCGAGATGAAAGTACAAGCATGGAAACTCGATATATCAGGTGTACATTCTTAAACCTAATGACTGAAGAAATGCCTACACTGGAATGAAGCACTCTCCTACTTGGATAAGAGCCTTCAATGGATTCCTCCAACTACCAGATACAAACAAAGCCTCGATGGGGTGAAGGATTATTTTGGGTTACTTAAAATGTGTGCAACCACGATAACAGTAAGCTCATTCACAAGGATGCGAAAAACATGTTTATTTTATCGTCTTATTGTATGGCAAGGTATAAATTCAGAAAGCCAATTTATGCTAAAATTATATCCTGCAGTATTTAAAGTTATACTGGATTGTCTACAGTTGACTGGTCTATATCTAGAGCACAATCAGGTGAGGAAAGACTTCACAATGCAACATTCTCATAGATCAAACCATTCTTTATTGAACAAATGAAGAGGCAAAACAACAATTTATTGAACAGCATGCACATTATGTTTTTGAAAACGAGTACCAGGCCACGCAAGCCACCTAACAAAGCCTAACACCTTCAAGGCATTTGCAGGAATATTTGCTTAGGCCTTATAGAGAGGACTAATTGCAAGAATATTGAACAAGACAAACGAGTAGGGGTGCTTATAATCAGTCACTGAACTTGAAAAATATGCGACCCAGAAGATAATTTGAAAGTAATGCACCAACGAACAAATCGACAAAACCCTAGAACAGTCCAATTAAAATTCATCAGAAATGAGCTCCATCAACAAAAATTTTAGTTACAACATGCAATAACCTATCCAGACTTCCAAATAGAGAGACACCTCAAACAGAAGTTGCACTTGGTAAGGAGGATGCGTTCTTACCGAATTCAATTTCTCACAGCTCCTTTCCAAACAGGACTTCATGCACACTATGTGCTCAGGCTCGAATGCCGCTGATGATCAAGAAAAAATAGCTGAAGATTGAGGTGATTTGCAAGCCGCAACCCCGCACCAGCTTTATTGCACCAACGCGGTAGCTGCAGTTCGGTCTTCGTCAGAAAAGTACGTTTACACAGAGGTACTGTATCGTGTTAGCGAGCTTTCAAACCCGTGATTCAGAAAGTTACTTGCCCACTTTCAGCTAGATTGTCAGCTTGCAAATCGAATCCAACTGATGAATTTGCGAGCTATCTGGCCATGGGAAAAGATAAAGGCAGGCCTATCTGATAACTATTGGAAGGGAGAAGACAGTGAGCTATGAAATGGAGGAGCAAAGCTAAGAGAATAAATTCTGTGCAGGTTTGGAAGCTTTAATCACAGCTTTACCTTTACTCTTCTCCTTCAATAGCACCAACGGTAAAAAATGCACAGTGTTCTCAGAATTCCCGTCTTTTGCATACTGAAGAGAACGTGTGTGGGCCAGCCAGGGGTCCCAAGGAATTTCCACGTGGATGCACGCTTCAGCACCAGCGTTGAAAAGAGGACTCCACGTGTGAGCAGAAGTCATGCGAGAGAACCTCAATTATTTGCATTATTTGAAGTGGTATCCAAACACTTTTATGTACCATTATTTGAAATAACCCAAATAATGGCCTATCCAAACACATTCAGTAATTTTTTCCATGGTAATTGGACTTCTTAGGCCTTATCATGGGCTTACGGCAGAAGATTAGTCTCTCCACGATGTCAAGTACGGCCTCCTCATCCAGGAAGAATTTAGTTCAACATTTGAGGAACCCAAGAAAAGGTCCCCTTTGTTTAGCTCGGCTGTAACTTTTTTTTTTTTTCCAAACGACAACATGAGCTCGACTGTAACTTGTATGGTGGTAAAAGGAAGAAGAAATACTTTCGCCTCTTATTGGAAAATTTTGAGAGTAAAATTGTGAGGTGGAAAAAGAAACTTCTGTCAGCCAGTGGCCTACACGATCTGATCAAGCATGTTTTCTTGGCAGCCTTCAAAACGGTCCAAAATGTTTTATTAGGAATCTTGAGCATATGATATGTGATTTCTTTGGTGAGACTCAAATACAAGGTACTAAATGTGCCATGTCCTTGTTACAAGATTATTTTGAAGGGTGACTCTTTAAAGATCATCAATATGCTTAAAAATATGGAATCTGATGATTCAGTTTACCGGTGCTATTAGATGATATCCTTGTTAGTTTATAGAATTTCGTCACTTGGGAGGCTAATTAGATTTCTAGGAATCTAAATGTGCCTGCTGATTTATTAGTCAAGAATGCTAGTTCTATTTCAAATATTTATAGTTTGAGATATTTTCCACCATCATTTCTTTCTTTCGCAATTATTGCGGATCTATTTTCACCTTAATAAATTTTTTCAATTTTTCTATCAAAAAAAAAGTGCCATGGCCATTGTCTTCTTTTTTTTTTTTTTTTTTTTTTCAGGGCTCCGCCATAATTCTTTATCATTATCTGACAAAAGTGCAAAGCGACAAAGTTGAACTAGAACAAAATCTACCGTCTATCAAACTAAAACTTCAATTAATACCAATATTAAATCTTCACAATCAAACAGAAACATGGTTTACACAATACAAATTACCAAGATCCAACTTAATATATAGTAGAATTAATTTTTCCTACACTGATAGTGTATATATTATTAGTTTTGGATGAATGATAACTATACAAAATTTGGATTTGAAATTCAACTATTAGACATATGTCATGAATCTAATGATGATAATGTATATACTATCAGTGTATATAAAATTTATCCTCTAAAATATAGAAAACTACAATGAAAATAAACTTACATAGCTAAAGACTCAAAAAATAAATATACAAGCTGTTCTTTCAGTATGGATCAAGTAGTCATATCTATCAAAGCTTATATCCGTTAATAAATAGGATAGATGTAAATATGATAAATGCAAGATCTAACATTTTGTATACGATAACAAAAATTTATTAAATGTCAACCACTAATTTACATGAACAATTAATATTGAAAAATAACTATGAGGGGAAAAAATGAGACATTTTGTATACGATAACAAAATATTGAAAAATAACTATGAGGGGAAAAAATGAGCAATGATAGATTGCATATCTTAATCAGCAAATTTTGAGTCCAAGAATCTTAAGAGAAAAATTAAATATGTTTGGAAAAAAAAATCAAAATTAGAACTAAGAACTCTTTGTATCACATGTGAATATGTCATTTTGAAGAAATTGCATTTGAAGAGGACTAAAAAAATTATTAGAACACAGAGATTGAAACAAAAAAGAAGAGGATCGAATTACTAGAACTCAGGGTTTTTGCATTATCATGTAAAAAGGGCAAAGGACCAATAAATTGTAAAAACCATAAACAACTAGATACGTACAAGGAGAACTGATATTTGTTATAATCAAAATAAACTTAAATCATATAGCAATAAACAAGACACCAGGAGAGAAGAACATATCTATCAAAGAAATACCAGACTGCAAAGCCCACAACTTATATTCCGTAGCATAAAATGTGAATGATAGAAACAGAAGAAGAAGAACAGACCATGTATCAAACAAATCAAACAACTACTGATAGTTGTTCATATAATATAAATTTAATTAGCAATAAAAGTACAATAAATTACTTAGCAATTGGAAGAGCAACAGAATAAATAAATATACAATAGTCTGATAACTAATGTGAATTGCAATCAGTTTTGAAACAGATAAGGATAAGATAGTAATTGAAGTAATACTTGTACCTAATGCTATATCTACTCCTTGCTTAAAATATATCTACTCCTTGCAATACTCCTTGCTTAAAATACTTGTACCTAATGCTATATCTACTTTTTATGTTCTATTGTGACATAATTAAAATAAGCCTATAACTGGGAGTTGAATCAAAGGAGTAGTATAAGACAAATTCCTTTTTATATAGTATGGAATATTTTATTAGTATAAGTTTGAAAGAATTTTTTTTAAGGGTAAAAAATCTCAATGGCCATTAAACTATTACTTGCGTCGACTTTTGACCATCAAACAATTTTTCATCATAAATTGGTTACTAAACTAACTGATCAACACAACTATGGCCATTTTATGGATTTTGGCTCTTAATCTACAAAATAATTGGAACACTTAGGGGTATTTTTGTCCACCAGGAACTCAACCCTATGCCGTTACTCCATTAAGTTCGAACAAAACAGCTCCTTTTAAGTTTCTTAATGGTAATAGCTACACCTTTCCTTTTTTCAGATAAATAGTACTAAATGTATGTATTTTCACCAACTCTAGAATTCATCCAATATAATTAACACTTAGTGGTGGACAAAAATGCCCCTAGGTGTTCTGATTATTTGTTAGATTAAGAGCCAAAATCCGCGAAATGACTACGGATGTGTTGATCAGTTAGTTTAGTAGTCAATTTATGACGAAAAATTGTTTGATGGTCAAAAGTCGATTCGAGTAATAGTTTAATGGTCGTTGAGTTCTTTTTCACCTTTTTTTAATGTAAGTAGGTTGAAGGAAGTTATTTATGTATGCAAATTTTCATTGAGAGTAAGACAGAAAAGTAAATAAGAGAAACGAAGAATGGTTTAGTTAAAATCTATGTGGAAAGACGGTATTTCAATCATCCTATTAAGTAATAAAAAATTTTAATAGAAAAATGTGCTCAAAGTTTATATATAGAAGAACTATATCTTCTTTTACCATTAGGCAACCATCACCATTAATATTTCTCATTCTACGTATGAAGTCACAAAATCAGTAGTGGCTAATAAAAAAAATTACAAGAATGTTAGAAACCAAACTGAAGATTGGTTTCAAATAATTCGATAAAATTGAATTTAATTAGTTTTAACTCTCAAAATTTATCATTCAAAAGATGAATTTCAAATCCAAATTTGAGTTAACACTAAAAACCTCAAATGAAGGATTTCAAATCCAAATCCACCCTAAGACCTATCCAAATGGACTTGCTCTTTTTTTATATATATAAGAAAACAAACAAAAAAATTTTATTACTGAGGTTGCCGGAAATTGTCCAGCACGATTTGCTTGACAAAGATTGGAGAAGTATTCCAAAGAGATTCAGAAAAGCTAGCATTTTTAGCTTGATTGGCTAAAGCATGCGCAACCTTATTTGCCTCTCTTCGTATCCATTTGACATCAACACAATGTTGATCTAGTAAGGCTAAATGCATATCCTCAATAATCGGGCCTAAGTCAGATAGGATGTCTTCCTTATCAAGGATGAGCTTAATAATTGAAGCTGCATCTCCCTCCAAAATAAAGCTTGGAATCAATAGATTTTTTGCCAAATAGATCGCTTCCCTAGCAGCATGGGCTTCCGCTATTTCTGCACTCACCGAACCAACAAATTTCTTTGCAAGGCTAGCAATAAAAGAGCCTTTATGCTCATGGACCACTACTCCAATGCCAAAGATGCTTTGAGCTAAGGATATGGCAGCATCAAAATTAATTTTAAAGTGGGGAGAAGGCAGGGCTAACCATCTCAGTTGCGCAGTCTAGGGTGAAGTCATAATAGGTTGGGTATTGGCCTCTTGAAATTCTCTAAGGCTGTGAGCCGCCAAGTTGACTAAGGATAGAGGATTCTGAATTTTGCCATTGAACAAAGCTACATTCCTATTGTTCCAAATTGCATAGCACAACATAGAAAAAATTTCACATTCTGCAGAGGTCAATGAGCGAATAATTTTTTTATACCAGAGTTTAAAACTGGAGTGATGGCAACTGTGAATTTTCCGTTCTAGGAAGACAAGCGCCCAGACTTGCACCGCCACTGGAGAGGAGAAGAAAGTATGGCATAGATTGCCATAACTCTCTTTGCAAATAGCACAAGTGAGATCCGACATGATTCCACGCTTCATGCGATTATCATTTGATGGTAAGGAGTTGTGATAGGATCTCCAGAGGAGGTGCTTGGCTTTGTTAGGGATATCGAGAGCCCAAATCTTCTTCCAAACCTTGTCGTTGTTAGAACTAGTGCTAGCCCGCTCTTGCTGCCCCACATGAAGAATGCTGGAATTCATGATTGCATGATATGCACTTTTAACTGAGAGCTTTCCATTCTTTGAGTGGTGCCAAATCCATCTGTCCCTCGTCTAACACTTTTCCAATGGCATACTTTTGATAAGTTCAGCTTTCTCGCCCAAAAAATGCTATCGATTAAACCTAAGTTCCAGCAGTGAGCATCATGGTCGATTAGTTCAGATACATATGCATGCTGGTCAAGAAAGCGGGGAGGAGAGCAGATGCGAAAGGACTTTGGTCTTGGAAGCCATCTATCATTCCAAATTTGGATAGAATCTCCCGAATCCACACGAAGTCTACAGCCCAATTCCAGGATTTTCCTTCCTTCGAGAATAGCCTTCCAGGTAAGTGATGGTCGGTGACTTAACTTAGCATGGAAAAAATCTGTATCAGGAAAGTACTTGGCTTTCAAAATGAGACTTAGAAGAGAGTTAGGATTACGGAGAATTCGCCATGCTTGCTTAGCTAGCATTGCATAATTGAAGGCTTTCATATTCCTAAAGCCAAGACCACCACCGTCCTTTGATCAATATAACTTATCCCAATTAATCCAATGTATCTTGTGTTTCTCAGAAGTATCAACCCACCAGTAATTTGTCACCATGGATTGGATGTCTCTGATGATGTTATCTGGTAAGAGAAAACATGACATGGAGTACTTTGGGATAGCTTGAACAACAGCCTTAAGGAGCACTTCTTTGCCTGCTCAATAAAGATGCTTTTCTTTCCAACCTTGAACGTGATGCCAAATCTGGTCCTTTATTGATGCAAATACTTTTGCCTTGGATCTGCCAATTACTGATGGTAACCCCAGATACTTATCATGAGCGTCAACTATTGGCATACTCAACACTTGGGAAATGTGAAGCTTGATACTTTGCAGAGTGTTAGGACTAAAAGTAATGGCAGATTTATCGAAGTTGACACTTTGGCCCGAAGCTCTCTCATAAAGTTGGAGGATATGCTGGAAATTCAAGGCTTCTTCAACAGTGGCTTCTCCAAACAAGAGAGTATCGTTCGCGAATAGTAGATGAGAGATGGAAGGCGCTCTATTGTTGATGGCAATGCCTTTTAGCTTCGCACACCTGGAGGATTCCTACAGTAGACAATATAGAGCTTCTTTGCAGATTAGAAAGAGGTAGGGGGACAAGAGGTCACCTTGTCTTAGCCCCTTTTGCGGGATAATAGATCCAAACTGGACACCATTGAGAAGGAATGAAAATGAGACTGAGGAGATGCATTTGAAAATTAGATAGACAAATTTAACATCAAACCCCAAGGCTCTTATAAATCCTAGTGAGAAAGTTCCACTTGACCCTATCAAAGCCTTGCTCATATCTAATTTGAGTGACATCAAACTACGGTTGCCTCCATTTTTTGTTTTTGATGTGATGATGAAGTTCAAAAGAGACCAACACATTGTCAATAATTAACCTGCCCGAAATAAAGGCAGATTGAGAGTTTGAAATAATCTCAGGCAGGATTGATCTAACTCTATTGGCCAGCACTTTGGAAATTAATTTGTAAAGGACATTACAAAGGCTGATGAGTCTGAATTGGGAGATATTTTCAGGATTTTTACACTTTGGGATGAGGACTATATGAGTAAAGTTGATAGTAGTATTGAAAACACCATTATTCAAGAAAGTTAAAACAAACTGAGTGATATCATGCCCTAAAAATGGACCTACTCTTAGAATATGTTTAAAGTATATCAGAATTATTCTAACTTGAAACTTATTAAGCATCCAATCACTTGATGTCATATCGCATTTTTAAACCACTTCATCCTTACAATACTACACCAACACATAGGTTATCTTACGAGTTTAAAGTAGGTTGTCAATCGAGTTTTTTAAATTGGGTTTTGATGAGTTCAAACTTAACTCATAAATTAAATAAAACTTTTGACCTTTGGACATTTGAGTTCAAGCCCAAATTAGAAGGCTCAAAAATAACTAAGTTTCAGGTTCAAATTGGGATCAGTTGAAACTCATAATTAAATACATAATTATAGATAGTATATATTTAACAATTATGAATTAATATAAATTATTAATATTTTATGCTATAATATGTATGTATGCATGTATGTGTGTGTGTGTGTGAGCTTGCATGTGTGTATAAAGTTTTATTATTGCACGAGTTGGGCCTTAATCAAGTTTGAGCCTAGTAAGACCGAAGTTCGGTTCACATTTATTTGGGCATAATATTTAGACCCAATCTTTGCCTTGCCCAATTAAAGATTAGGTTCAACATACTTTTTTTGGGACCAAAGTTAACCTAGCCCAATCACATTGACAGTTCTAATTTAAATTACATTAGGGATCATCTTGATTTGAGACTTGTTAGGCATCTAATCACTTGATGCCCCATAGTATTTTTCAAACCACTCCATGGGTAATATATTTTTTGGGGTTGGAGTCTACCTGACCCAATTACATTGACAATCCCAATTTAAAATATATCAGAGATCATCTCGACTTGGAACTCAGAACGCATAGGGAAAAAAGTCTCAATGACCCTCTAACTGTTAGTCGGGTGAACTTTTGGCCCCCCAACAATTAAGAGTAAATCATTGGCTTTCAATCTATCGAAAGTGCAAAATTTTGGACCTTCTGTCAAGTTCGGTCGTTAAGATTGACGGAAACTAACACCACATGAAACGTATGTTGAAATATGAAGGGCATTTTAGTCTGTCCAATAGTTTTCTATTCGGTAAAACGAGATTTTTTCCCCAACAAAAAGCTGTAGGAAGAAAATCTCCATGGCAGGTGAAGAGCTTCTAGTCAAGTTTTTTGTTCCATGTGGTTGCAGATAATTGATTCTTTTTCTTTTTCTTCTTTGTTTTCTCATCCAAAAAGAATTTCCAATTTAGCATCGAGAGCTACCATTAGGTTAACCTGGGTGAGAGGGACTGATTATTAAGATTTATAAACACTTGAGCCAAATTTTCCTGGGCAAGAAGGGTGCATCAAGTTCATATCTGCTGTATCATCCGAGATTGTGATACTCCCAGAAACTATCAAGTGATGAGTGGACAAAAGGCCTCAGAAGTGCATTTTTACAGCGTGGTGGTGCAATAGACAACTAATTGGAACCCCACCCCCCCAAAAAAAAAAGGAGAAAAAGGGAGGATCTCACAAGTATCTGATATAGTATTTGATTTTCAAAAGAGATGAAAATCATTTGCTTTTCACAGCGTGAAGTGGAGAACCCAGTCAGGCACTTCAAATCGTAAAGGGACTACCAATTCACATGTTTGAATCAATATATAGTTGCTGCTAGGAGGATGATTGCTAATCAAACTACAACCGATGCCTAACACACAACTATCCTTGATTAGTTTCTCTACGCAGCTCATTTACAGGAAAGAGGATCTGATTGGGTACCTGTAATTTCCCAGCGGAAGTTTCAAGAGATGTGCACTGGTGATGATGGTCGACGAATTGCAAGAGCTTCCAACCACTTGCGGTAGAGGGAGAGAGAATGGTAAAAGCCAACAATTAAGTAAAACTGATTTGTACTCATTTTTACTGAGTGGATAACAGCTTGAACTAAAATGCCCCAGGATTTCGGCATGCATCTCACGTGGTGTTGGTTTCATTGGTTTTAACAGCTAAACTTGACAGAAGGTTCAACATTTTGCACTTTCGATAGATCGAGAGCCAAAAGTTGACTCTTAATTGTTAAGGGGCCAAAAGTTCACCTGGCTAATAATTAGAGAGCCATTGGGACTTTATTCCCTATAACGCATATAACCACTTGATGCCAGATAGCATTTCTAATGTTAGGCATCACATGGGTCAAAAAAGAAAGACACTAAAAACAGTACCGGACTAATTGTAGCAACAAGATTTTCCCCGGCAATCCCCAGTGTCAGATTTTCTGTGATTTTCCTTCCCAAAAATCTACCCATAATTGGCCCAAAAAAAAGAGAACCAAAAAATAATCCTATGAAATCTATTTTGCATAAAGAATCGGTCACTCAACCCACCCACTCTAGTCATCAAAACCCATCCAAATAGCCCTTTCCACAACCAACACGAAACCAACCTCAAGCCCACCAAAGCCCAATGCCAGTACCCCATTCCACTCCAAACCCAATTTAAACGCCCCTAAACTCCTAAACAAGCTATATATTCTCACTCAGAAAATTGAATTGAAGTTTTCTACTACGTTTCTTCTTGTAAATAATCGGAAGTTTCATAGTAGACGACAACTCCCCCTGCCCAGGCCTCCCCTCCGCCGCGATTTCCTTCTCCTCTTTGCGTAAGGAAGCTCCTCCGGTAGCCCTCCGGCTTCTCCTTCGCTTATACAAGCTTCCCTTTTTAAGGGTTTTAAAGGAGACAAGTTTGGGTTTGGCCTAAAAGAAAGGTTTCTGTCCAGGTTAGTTTCTTGCTTTCTTGGTTGTTTTTGGTGTAGTTTTCTTTACATTGATTTTGTTCGATGGATTTTTCCCTTTTCAATATTTTTTGGGATGTTTTTGAGGGATTGTTATAGTCTTCGGGTTAAGGTTTTAGTAAAGTAGATGGAGGTTTCTGAAATTATGCCTTTATTTTTTTTTAGTTTGTACAGCTTCAAACGTATATGGTCGAAGCAACCAAAGGACAGTACTTAACTTCGAAGAGTCTTCAAATAGAGAATTTTGGGTTAAAGATTGATTTGTTATGGCTGTCTTTCTGTGCAATTTCTCATAAATTGGATACGGGTAATTTTTTTGTTTGTTTATATCGGAAAATTCTCTGAAAATCATGGTGAAGGCCTCCGTTCATGGATATTTGATGAGTCAATACGCGTTGAGTTGGTAGACTCGGCTGCTCTTTTGAGTCCCGGAGTCAACTCAGCCCGAATCTTCCGAGTCTGTATGAGTTTCACTGGGTCTACCGTCTCCGGGATACGGCGGACTGATCACGGAACGGAGGTTGAAGTTCTAGTGACAACTCTGGACTCGGCTGAGTCTTTGAACCATGCTTGTACGGGGAACCTTTTTATGCGAGATTGCCCTTGATTTGCACTATGAGTTATTAGCATAAAAGTTCATTCCTTGACCTGAGGACTTGTTTTTTTGTCATTTCCTGGGTGATGCATTTGCCTTTGCAGTTATATCATTTTCCAACTGATAAAATTTTTTAAAAAATAACATGATATGAGTTTTGGTCAGTACGAAATTTGGCATGATTTGAGGGAATGCCCCATTTCCTTCGGGGTGAATTTGTCTTATTTTTTTGTAGTTTCTAATTCAGATGCATCATTGACAATAAGATGAAGCTCAAGACCAATGAAGAGAATTTCTAGGAAAGACACCCAGAGAGGCTTCAAAGATTGGGCATGTCACTAATTCCAAGACCAGTCCTTTATTGCTAAAAACCATTTGTGTTTTTGAGTCAATGTTACCTCTTTTTGTGGAATAGGTAAACTTGGTTTAATTTAGTAGCAATCCATGACTTGTCAAGAATTGGCATTTTGTGACCAAACCTTCAACCTTATGTCAACTAGCATGCAGTTGCACGTTTAGTTGTCAAACCCTAGACATGAACTAAAGATTAGTTTCTAGTGTTTTGGTTCAACACTCCTACTGATAGTAAACTTAAACAAGAAATCATTCATCGTCAACCAGCTTTTTCTTGGGGTTTATATGGTGCAGTGGGCTATAAAATTTTGACTTTAAGAAGGGCTAGGCTCATCAACCATGATTTGGTGCTTCCAAATTCTGCATCAGCTTCTTTGTACTCTGACATAATTTTGCTAGTCTGTTGGAATAGGATTGTGATTTGAACACCTTTTCTCAGAAAATAATGAAGAAAGAAAGGTCACACTTGTTCTGCTTCATTCCTAGAAGTTTCAAGAAAAGAATGAGAAGATTACAGTTGAAGAATGTTATTGATATCAGAATTTTAACTGTTATGCTTCATCTTCCCCCCACTATATGTTAGTTTTGTCATGTTTACACATTCTGATTTTCCCTTTTTATGTTGCTGTTGGTGTTATCCAATTGGCACAGGAGGTGCTAACGTTGTCCTTTTTTTGTTCAGCCTTATTTAGTTAGCAGAGCCTTGGAGTGCTAGGGGAATGGACTTGATGTTTTTGTCTTCTGTCAGCGCATATGAATGATGTTCAGGGGGCAAAAAGGTCCCAATGCTCTTAATATATTCAAATGGAAATGGCAAAATGAATCATCCTTAGAAGCAGGATTGCTTAATGATGTACCACCCGAAATTGAATTGTCTGACTACCACAGAGCACCAAGTCCTGGGAGTGAAAGCCCTTCGGGGCTTCTTAATGGTGATAGCTCAAGTGTTGAACCAATTGCTGACTTGGACCTGTTCTTTGAGAGGGTTTATAATTACTATTGTGAAAAAGGGCTTTGGTGTATTATAATAAAGTGGATATTTGAGCTTCTGAGTCTTGCTTTCACCATATGCTTTTCTGGATTTTTTTTACTGTATGTTGATTGGAATGGCCTTCGAAATGCAAAATGTGGGATGGATGCAGTGGAATCTGGAATTAAGCCATGCGATCTGGCCAAGGAAGCCCTTCATCAGCATCCCTTGACGCCTTTTACGTTGGCAAAAGCTATAATTGTTGGTTATTTGGGAATATTCTCTATCTACTGGATCTTTTGTTTCTTGAAATTCTTTGCACAGTTGAAGGACACCCTGAAAATCCGTCATTTCTACTACAACAGGTACATAAAATTGTTTTACGTAAGAATATAGTTTTTCCAATGTGAAGCAGTTTATTTTTGGGGTTACATCTAATTTCTATTACTTAATGGTAAGAGACCTTTTCTAGTACAATGTGGATTCTTGAAAAATTCTTTTGCATCTCTTTTGCAGTTTGAATGTGACGGATAATGAAATAAAAACCTTGCCATGGGCATTGATTCTTGAAAAGGTTGTTCAGATCCAAAGGTCACAACAGTTATGTGTAGTTAAGGACCTTTCTATACATGATGTTGTAATGCGACTGATGCGGAAGGAGAACTACTTGATTGGCATGCTTAACAAGGGTGTGCTTGCTCTTCCTATTTCTCCTTGGGTGCCTGGAGCTGGTCCAACTGTGAAATTTGGTCCAAATGGTGTGCGATATCGGTTGATTCTAACAAAAACCCTTGAGTGGACCTTAAATTGGTGTGTGCTGCAAAGCATGTTTGATCGGTAGTTCCCATTACCTCTTTTCTTTTTCTTTTTTTTCCTTTTACCAAAAACTACTCATAAGATTTCAGAGTTCACAAGTAGGTTGAGCCTTCTGTTGAGCATGCCATTCAGTTTCCATATCTGAATTTGATTACATGTTATTAGGATCGATACTGTTGCATCTTTAGTTCAACGAATATGCTGAAACATTGACTGCTTTCATGGTAGATGAGATCATTAGTTGATCATACATTCACTATAAATGCAAAGCAGAGTTTATAGGTGCTACTGTAGGGACAAAACATTCACAAAATATTATTGTTTGTAACGTGTATTGCTTTTTGATACTTGTCAGCCAAGGCTGGAGCATCTGCACAGGTTTGCAGCTTGTGTAAAGAATGACGTCCTATTAATGACTAAGACAAAGCTCTTTAATTGGCATTTATGACTGAAGTCACTGATTGCACTGGAAATTGATACCTCTTATGCTTTTCAATGCTCTAAATTTCATTCCTCAGTTAACTTTTTGCATCTTTAATAACTGCATTCTGAGTGGCAGCTCACATGTTTTATTTATTGTTTACTTTTCGCTTACATGTTTCTTAATATGATGTAAGAGTAGTTTGTGGAAAGTTGCAAAAAAGTCTCTATGTTGCTGAAGTTGACTATGTTTTCTGAGCAAGATATCATTTCTCTGCAGAAACTTCCGCATCCGAAGGGAATTTATTTCTGACCCTAAAACATTAAAGAAAAGGCTTATGATAGTTGGTTTTGTAATGCTTCTCCTTTCTCCATTTCTTGTAATATTCATGCTGGTCTACCTCTTCCTGAGGCATGCTGAACAGTTCTATAATCATCCAAGTACAGCATCATCCCGAAGATGGTCAAATCTCTCAAAGTGGATATTTAGGGAATTCAATGAGGTATTTTTTTGACATCATTTAAACGTCTTTTTTTAACCATCTTAAGTAATAGACTGTTATCTTTCTTTTATTTCTCTGGTTGCTGTTCTACTTTTGTTTCTAAACTTCTTAGTGTTGAAAGGGTTAGAGTGGATAAAGAATGACTGTAGTTGTTTCTTTTAGGCAAAAACCTTTTGGCGTTTGTGCCAGCACTTGGGATATTTTTGTATACAGAGCCTCTGGCACTTTCTTAAAAGCTACAAGCAATTGGGGATAGTCTCTTTTAGGACATCAGCTTTTCTTTAGAGGATGTAAAGTTATGGGAAATTGAGCTTATTTATCATAGAAAACTGTTTCTAGGGAGCATTGTACCATGAGGTGGATGCTTGATGCAGCACCAACCTGCTGGCAAGCCAACTGGTTATTTAGAAATGATTCTTAAGGATTAGAATGCAGAGAAACTTAGGTAGCAAAGTGGGACTGGGAGATCAGGAAAAAGGAAGAGGAAACTCTAGGAATTATTCCTAAGAACCTTTAGGCAGTGCAGCTTAGGGTAGATTGCATGACACAATGACCAAGAAGACACTGAAATCTGCAAGATGTATTATCAACTCAAATCTGTCTCATTCGGGAGACATGCTAGTATGTATAGGCTCCTAAACCTGTTTTTTACTTTTGGTAGAACTTACCTCTTTCCAAATAATGTTGGCCTTTTTAAAACTAATAATACCCTGATAGGATTCTTATTTCGACTCTAAATCAAGACATTAGATGTAGTAAATACAAAAGTCATATTAAATTCTGCAAAACTGCAAATTGACCTAAATGATGTCATTTTAAAATTTGAAAGACTAGAAACCATATGAACTCTTCTACAATTTTATTAGTGAAGTACTCTTAGGGCATTCCTGCTTCCAAACCAACATTGTGTGTTCCAGTACTTGCCAAAATAATGTGCTCATGGGATATAAAAAACCTTGCTTAGCTCTTAGGCAAATTACTGCTTTCTCCTCCCCACCACCACCCCCCCCCCCTCCTCGAAAAAAAAAAGTTACTTGTCTCGACTTATGAAGCAATTACTGTTTAAAAGTGTGGCTCCCTCCCCCCCCCCCCCCTCTTTTCAATATCCTTTTGCCGAATATGCTATCCTTTGAGTTTTCTGTTAAGTATAAGTTCCACAGGAAAAGGTCTTTCTTTATAGATTAAGTAGTTGACAAGGTGATGAATAAAACCCGTTCACTAGTTTTTTTCTTTTTCATTTGTTTCTTCTTCTTTTTCTCCTTTTTTCTTATTTTTTCTGCTGGTTGTTCTCTTCAAGTTTTATTCCCTCCCTTGCCTCACTTTTCCTCCTTTCCTTGCCCTAAGCAGCATAGTGGTGAATCTTCCCTGCCCTGTTACATTAATATGAATTTGAACTGAAAACTCTAATAAAGTACCTTTTGGGGTAAAAGAAAATTTTCAAACAGTTGGTGAGTCTGCATGCTTAATCACATTGGATAACTTCTAGTTCCTCCCCTCTCAATGCTTCATCAACAGCATCGATTCTGACGCCAAATTTTGCATAATATGCATGGGCTAATATCCCAGGTCAACTAGTGGTTAAGGCTTCTTGTTTTGGCTTGAATTCAAATCTTGATCTTCTTTTACGTTTCTGTTTATCAGTTGAATGTTTCTTCGCACACCTCCCTGGTACTAATTCCCAAAAATCATGTTTATGTTTAGCTAACTGTTTTGATGGATGTTAAGTTGCTTTGCATTGGGTCAAAGTTCAATTGAATCAGATCAGCATTTTTTTCATCGTTTTTATTTTTGACAAAAAATAGTTCACATTGGAAACATAAGATATATTGCATCTCTCTCTCTCTCTCTGTCTCTATATATATATATATATATATATATATATATATATATGCATATATATCCCTCTGCCTCCCTCTCTAAATTGTCACGTAATATATTTTTGGTTCTTTGTATAATAATTTTTTCTTATTCCCCATGTTATTATTCCCACATCACTTTATCACAGATTTGATCTCAAGGTGTATGCAATGACTTGTATTCTTTGTTTATGGTCATGGACACTCTGAACCACCTCTCCTAAGTCTTGCTTGTTTCTTATAAATTTTGATTTATCTCAGATATTTTTGTATAGCGTATTCATGGTTATTTGGATCATGTTGTGGATTTTTTTTTGACAGGTTGATCATTTCTTCAGGCACCGGATAAATACCAGTATTCTTCACGCTTCTGGATATCTAAAGCAATTTCCATCACCTATGATATCAATTGTTGCAAAGTTTATCTCACTTGTTTCTGGTGGATTTGCTGCTATTCTCATCATCGTTGCGTTTCTCGAAGAATCTCTGCTGGAAGGCCATGTAAGGTCTTGTGCTTGTTGGAACAACTGTTTTACTGATACTCTTCTGTTAATGATAGTTTATTTAAATGTGCAGATATTTGGTCGCAACTTGTTCTGGTATGCTGCAGTTTTTGGTACTATAACAGCTATTAGCCGTGCTATGGTGACAGATGAACTTCTTGTCCTCGACCCTCAGGGGATGATGTCACTTGTTGTCCAACATACACATTATATGCCTAAGCGATGGCGGGGAAAAGAGAATACTGAGGCTGTGAGGATGGAGTTTGAAACCCTATTTCAGGTATTCTTGATTGTGCCTGTTGTACTTGATATAAGAGTCAATTTAAAACTCCAGTCATTCTAAGATTAGACATGTCAACTAATTCAACTTTTATGAGTTGGTTAGCGAGCTTGCTTGGTCTAGTTTCCCCTAAATGTGATGCTTTTAAGCCATTGATTGTATGCTTTTCTAGAAACACTTTTACCTGCATTAATCAGCGGTTTGATGAACGATGTAGATGTAAAGTGCTTATGTATTTCTATTAACATTTTCTAAATGGACCAATGAAATTGCTTGTGCAGTACACAGGAATGATGCTGCTAGAGGAGATGGCTTCGATCTTTCTCACACCATACTTACTTCTATTTGTTGTCCCAAAGGTTTTATTTTTAAGTTTTCATAGTTATAATTTCAATCAGCTACATTGACTGCGAAATGCTATCGACGGCTAAGATTTTTTATTGAATTCGAAAATGCTATTTTTGCAGCGGGTCGATGATGTTTTGCAGTTCATTGTAGATTTCACCGTGGATGTAGAAGGTGTTGGTCATGTTTGCAGGCTAGTGTCTTAACTTTAACCATTACTTCTGATACTTTTGTTCAGTAAATTAGTTTGAAGATTGCTTTAGTATCCAATTTTGCCTTTTTCTATCAAACTGAAATTTTCAGCACTTAATTTCCTGGCAGCTTTAGTGTCTTTGATTTTCAAAGTCATGGCAACTCTAGATATGGTTCACCCTTTAATGCACCTCGCCTCCAGAGGAGTTCCCAGGGAAAAATGGAAAAATCATTCTTGAGGTAATAGAATAACCATTCTGATAATGAACTTCTATGTAATAATTGGGGTATGTTTGCCATTATCTTCTGCATAATCATCTTTTGGTTTAAAATGTTTTTATCTTTTCCATAATTATCTGTTGGGTCTAGCTGGTTTTGATTGGGCTAACTTGTTTTTTCCTTACCTGCAGCTTTCGCACTAGCTACCCTTCTTGGGAACCAAATACTCCGGGCAAGCTCTTCCTTTTTGCTCTTGAGAGATTCAGAGAGCAACAATTGCAAGCGCAGGCACTGAGACCAGCATATGTCACTTCTAGATTTCAGCAATTCAGCCCAAACTACCGAGTTTTAAGCGATAGAAATAGCTACTTGTCAAGAGAAATACCTGTCAACTATTTAGGAACTGGTTATCAGTTAAATTCAATGTTGCCAATGGATGGTGAGCAAAGGGACTACCCATATATACTGGACTGGTTTTACACCTCACAGCCCCAGCAGTCCAATGATTTAAGAGAGGTTTCATCAAGTTCTTCAGGCATTGCTGAGGAATGCAATAACGACTTATGGACTTCGCCTCGCCTGACACAAAACGAAGTAACATACGATGAAAATTGGAGACACCTTCTTGAGGATAGAGCACGCAGTCACCTTGAAGCTTCAACATCAGCTCCTCTCTTTAAGGAAAGTGTGCTGCAACATCACGAGTTGAACAATGTTGCACACCCTACCACTAGCCACTGGTGGGCGCGAAGTCGGCCACAAGGTGCAGATCCGCAGACTAGTTTTATGGAGCCCCCAAATTTCAACCGTGAAACAAGTCATTACCACGATAATCTCTCCGATAGAAGTTTAGAGGAACAGGAACACTTGGACTGGAGAAACTCAAGTAGGTTGTCTCGAACTTTCTTAATGGATGACGATGGAGGGAATTTCAATCTTCCATTTGATGATATTTATACAAGGCATTCTCAAAGCTCCCGAGAGAATTTGGATCCTGCAGATATTGTCTGATTTACTCTCTTATAGCATACGGTCTAAGATCCATTGAAATGGACTGTTTGGGGTATAGAAGGGGGTTGGCTTTCTTCCCAGGACTGGTGCTCTCTATTCTTTGTTGTATATAATTTGTTATATAAGTTGAGACAGCAGATAGGCCTCTGATTGATTTGGAAGGTCGATGTGCCAAAGTCACCGTTGATCCCACCAAATTTGTTAAATAACCAACCTATTGATTCATATGTCCCCCACTCAATGCAAATGAAAGGTAGTTGGGTACTTTGTTCTTGCCTTTTATGCTTGGAAAATAGGTAGGAAACTTTAATGGATTGCACTCAAAAATGGTGTTTATTGAACATTGTTATTCATTTGATTCTGTTGGTCAAATTAAGAAATGAATACTTGTGTATATAGGGTGGTTCTACACTAGAATGGGCTTCTTTGATGTGTGTGTTGCTTCCAACCGTAATTGCCAAACCATGTAAAATATAGATATTATGTATGAGACATAAGTTCATTTTTCGTGTTGATAAAATTCAAAGAACAAAAGGAAATAAATTATAAATCAAGGAGTGTATGATTTTTTTTTTTTTAAATTTTGTCAACAGAGGGAGGGTCGAAATTTAAAAAATGAGGGCGTGAATATAGAATCTCTAATTTTTAGAGTTTTAACTTAGTCATTAGACCAAAATTTCTTAACGACTACATAAATTAAGGTCTTTTTAACGAATACATGATTCAATTGACTGATAAGGTCAAAAGATAGAATTTTATTCCAAGGTTAGGAATTTAGAGGTGCAAACGAGCCGAACTCGAGTCGAGCTTTGGCTAATCGAGCCGAGTTCGAGTTAATTTTGTGAAGCTCGAATTCGAGCTCGAGCTCGAGCTTAAAAAATAAAAAAATAATAATTATTATTTTATTTTTAAAAAATAAAAAATAATTATTTATTTTTAAAAATGAATAAAATAATAATTTTTTTAATAAATAATAAAATATTAGGGATATATATATAATTTTACTATTAAAATAAAAAATAAAAAATAAAAAAATATATATATAATTGAGCTCGCGAGCGGACGAGTTTAATGTTTTTGAACTTAATTAGCTCGAACTCGATATTGACGAGCTCGAGTCGAACTCG
Source organism: Coffea arabica (assembly GCF_036785885.1). Taxonomy (NCBI): domain Eukaryota; kingdom Viridiplantae; phylum Streptophyta; class Magnoliopsida; order Gentianales; family Rubiaceae; genus Coffea; species Coffea arabica. Next base: position 29,722,773 of record NC_092330.1, read on the forward strand.
TATTCGAGTCGCTCGCGAGCGGCTCGATTTGCGAAACACCCCTAGTTGGGATATACACATTTAACAAACCATTGAACACAAGTTTAGGGACCAAATAGGCTTTCCGCATTAAATTTATAAGCCTTCGATGTAAGTTTTGAGGATCTTTACAGTAACTTATTGATAAATATTCCCATTATATTAACGAAGACTTTATAAATGAAAATCACTTCTAGATTGCTAGTTCATAGAATTGCCTACGATACTTATTAGCCCTCCAATTCGCATCCAACTAGTCAAAAAAAAAAAAAAAGTTTATACTCCATTTATGAACGCGAACTAAAAGTACAATCATTGGTGATAGGTAAACTTTTTTCTTTTTTCTTTTTTTTTCCCATAAGAGAGATAGTAGTACTAACGTAAAAATTGACAAGCCTTGCAAAGTTGACAGGATCATAGCACAAATTCATAATTGAACAATTTTAATTTTGAAACTAATGCTAACGGTCTATAACTTGTATATAAAATTCTAATTTGAAAGTAAACTGAAGAGAAAATTCAAGATAAACCATGATGATATTTTCAACATTTGTGAGGCATGGGAGAAAGAACCTCACACCAACAAAAAAGGAAATTAATAACTCGATATTGTCCAATTTTTTTTTTTAAAAGTAAACAAAAAAAAAAATAAATGAACCAACTCACACAAACCTAGGCCTTGTTTGGCAGACAAGTTTTTTTGTCAAGTTTGTTTGCTACAAGTTTTTTAAAAACTTTAGTTACAATAACCTCAAAAAACTTCTCAAAGTTTTTAAACTATACACTTCAAAATATAAAAAAACACACTTCAAATTTTTTTTTTTTTTATAATTTTTACAGTAAGTTACAGTAAAGTTTTAGACAAATGTCCAAAAAATTCACTTGTCAAACGGGCCCTAATTTCTCTATTTACATTGACAAAGGATTGGAGCATAAGAAAGAAGAATTTACCAAATTAATTACTCAATTGTTTCAACCCTACCACATTTGGGCAGGTTGGGCCATTGATTCAGTGCCCATTTTGCTTCTAATTGACATAATCAGGCATCCATGCAAAAGAGAGATTTCTCAATTCTACCTTTTATCAAGGCAACTACTTCACATAATTATACCAAAAAAAAAAACTTTAAATAATTAACAAAACATTTCCTGCTAACTATCTTCATTAACAGAACTTCAACTAAAGTAGATATTGCTTTCGAAAACATTATCTACATAAAAAAAAAAACTAAATGTTCATGATTTAGGGCTATGGTCAAATGGGATTAATTTTCTTGAATTGATCTGCTCCTTTAACACGAGATGAGATTAGCTCTTGTAACTTATAAAATATGCTTTGATTTAACCCCAAATACAAAGGATCAAAATGGTGAATTTATTCAATTCTCCCATTATTCCTCTTTTAAGTTTTCGTCAATTATTCTACATTGGTCATATTTTGTAAGTTAGCTGATTAAATTGATACGAGTAAGAGACCAAATTGAATAAGACCTCTAGAATAAGAAATTGGAGCAGGGACAATTGCTAGAGTAAACATCTCTAAATGGTTAAAGGACAAAATTGGTCCAAAAAGTAACGTAAGGCTCAAATTACACCATGTACATCGTTTTCAATGTCACTTGTGGAGTTTACAGAAATTTGTTCTATATTTACTTCGTGTACAAAGTAATTTATATTCTACACAAATAAATATACATTCTTTGTTGAATTAGGCAAAACCATTCTGAAACCGTTGAACTCTCAACTGTCTCAGCCACTCCCCACAAAATAATGGAAGAATTGATAATTTTCTGCAATGCCAAAAAATTTCACCTTCAAAACTGTCCAAGCCTTTGGAATTGGCTTACAAACCTTTCGCGTTGATGCCAAATATAACATCTTAGACTTTCTGTTGCAATGTTGAAATATATAGCAAATCTATTAAATCATTCATATAAAAGTTTGATAACTTTCATTATTTTCCCGTACAACAGCACTGCTGAAAATTGAAATAAGCATGTTAGCTTAACTAATTACTTCTATTCTGGTCATTACTTAATCACTTCCTAATATCTGTCTTTCCAACTTTACCCTGGATATCATGCACGTTGACATGAATCATGATATTCTACATGAATTTGGCTGGGATCTAGGCGTTTGGAAACAAACAACTATGGTGTACAATAATTTAATAACAAATAAGCTGCAAGTGTGAAAATAAACAACACACAAGATTTAATGTGCTTCAGTTTCATAATTGTGGCTACATCCATAGAGAGCACCAATTCTTTATTATAAGAGAAAAATTTCATACAATAATACAATTTGAACCCAAATCTAATTCTTGTATAATTTTTCTCGCCTCCCAAGAACTCTTTCATGCCCACCCCATGTAGAAGGTTGCATTATTTGGCCAACACCTAGGTAATAATAGGAAATAACTACTAATTTCTAATCTTATACAGAATTGGAAATAACTACTAATTCCTAAACTCATAAAAATAGGAAATTCCTAAACTACTACTTCAAGTAACTAAAATAATTAGGAAGCTAGTTACTTTCACATAAAATAAGAAACCCGCCTAAAGAAATTAAACCAATTTTCTAACAAATTTATTAACAATGATTAAAATAGCCTTTTTTTTTCTTCTTGCTTATTTATTTATTGGCCCAAAAACTGATATCGCCTAGATTGGTGAAACTAGGTTCCTCGCAATATTGTTGTCTCGATTTTAGTTGCTTTTACACCTGGCAAAACATAAATTGCTAATACATTTTGTAAGAAAATTTTGATTTGTTAACTTTTAGATGGAATTGAGATGCATTATGCCGAATCAAATTCTAAGTTAGTAGGTAATTATTGAAATATGTAAATAGTTGGAGTTGGAACGAATGCAGTAATCAAATGCATTGTTTAAAATCTCATAGTTTACTAGGAAGGTTTCCTTATTTTATGTGTTTGATTTCAATTGAAACTTTCTTTATTCTTCCCTTCATGCTTTTGTTTAGTTTCTTCGTATGGCAATAGATAGATTCCGTATCTAGGGATCCTTCGATGCACTGCCTATAAATTAAACAATGCACCAGGGTTTTTCTCATTGAAGTCCAATTTAAGGGTTTGTCAAGTTTTTCTCACTTAGTTCCAACTATGGGGCTGTCAAAAATTGTAGCAATTTTCTTCTGGATTTTGGCTACTTTGGGTAGTTCCATGGCTGAAAATTACCACGGTATATGGAGCATCAATGTTACCAAGTCGACTTCCATGAAGAAGGTTGAAGTAGGTGACAATCACGGTAAGTATGTGAGAATGTGTATACAATAATAGGATTAATATTCTTTTACATAAATTTATCGTGTAAAACTTTTTTCACATAACCACCATAACATAATTTTCTTGTTTGATTATTCAACTTGACTTTAAATTCTGATTTCATGTAATCAGTTTTTTTTTTTTAAATAATGTTTACGTTTCTTTTTTTTTCATCTTGATTTCAAAATTTTTTAATGGCCAAAAAAAAAAAAAACTAAAATTTAGATTCTAGGCAAGAGTAACTTTAGTTGATTGTGATTTTTTTTCCCTCTAAAATCACCATCCATCATCAACCTTTTTTTTTTTTCCTTTTTTTTTTTTTTGGAAAATTTACAACAAACAAGAACGGGCCCTTAATTCTGACTGTGTAACATATATATGCAGTTATCAAGAATGGTCCAAGTTCAGACACTGCAATATTGCAAGAGAAGAAAGATGATTACGAGTCCTACAAACCATCACCGCCAATTGCCTCCTACAATGACAAGAACAATTCTGCAAATTATTCATCTGATGGAGAAAATTATTTCACCAGTCGTAAGGATCATGATGATGATGATGATGATAACCAAGACGAAGACGACCACAAACACAAGCACGATAAAGATCACAAAGGTCAGATGTGTTCTTGTTCTTGTGGTGCCCCATCAATTCCTGATGCTCCTATGATTCCTAATGCTCCATCAATCCCAACTTCTGACTGTTCTACGAAGGACACGCTTGGGCTAACATTTATTCTTGTTGGTCTTTTATGTTTCCTCTAATTTTGGAGGATCTCTGGAAAGAAACAGACTAGTCGTTAAGAAGTTTGTGAGCCAGTACTATCTACCTAATAGGTGTGAATTAGATGAAGCAGTACAAGTCCACTCCATAAAAAAAGTTGAAGTTTATATAGTTGTTATTCTATTTTTATGGGCTGGTGGGTCGTAGTTCTTGATGTTATTGGTTGTTCTTGATGCTATTTTGATTCCAATATAGCAGTAATTATATATTTACGTATGGCCTTTTCTATTCTGTGGCTACTTGAATTACAATTAGCAGTGTGGCTATAAGATATTAAACATGTGATTGTGTCGAATGGCACATGATAAGCACACTAAGAAAAGGGAATAGATTTACTATAAAATTTTAATATTATCGTGCACGTGTATACTCTAGTATTATTTATGCTTTTACAGATAACATAACATCGGATCCACTTTGTATCTTGTGTTAGAAGAATCATGAATATACTTTAATTATAGAATTTTTGTCTTTGAATACATTTTTTTTCTTCGAATGTATAAGTAAGTCTTAAAAACTTGCAGCAATAAGTTTGTAAGAGACCAATTGTGAGATGGTTCAAATTTGGTTAACTCTACGTCTCTATTTTTGTCCCCATTTCTTTTCTTTTCTTTTCTTTTTAACCTTTTTCCTTTTTGTTTCCCCTGCTCTTTCTTTGTCCTGCTTTGAATCTAACTCACAAACCATAAAAATAAGAACATATTTTACTACCCACAAATTATGTCAAGATTTTATTAATTACTTGTTTGGCATCTTTACGTCAATGTTCTAAAAATCTGATGCCAAGAAAGCAGGCTACCTTTTTCCAATGGTTTGCATTTTTTAAAAGTTATTTCTATTTACCAAATAGGCACACAAAAAAAAGGAAGGTGAGTCCACTCTTCAATCTTCAGAATTACTACCCACCCCCATAATTGCATCACTTTCACAACCAAAATTTGCCCTTTTCTTAAAAAAAAAAAAAAAAAAAAAAACTAACACTGACTTACTTCTTATTTGGTGTCTTCAAATAGACAAATCCTTTTTTTAAATCAGAGCTTAGACTCAAGTCAAGAATACAATACTCAAATCTTGATCAAAGGTTTTTTTTTTTTGTTTTTTTTTGGGGGGGGGGGGGGGGGGGGGAGGAGGGGGAGGGGGAGGGGAGTCAGTTGCAATTTTTCTACCTCAGATGACGATTGAAAAGGGCTATGGGAGTTAAATAGTAAATTGAGAAATGCAAATAATAAATTACTTCAATCCTATTTTCTTGTAATCAACTGGCTAATCCAGTGATGCAGAAAGCATGCAGTAAAGATCAAGAATCCTTAACTCCGGAATTGCAAGATAATGGAGCAACAATTCGTAAGCATAAGAAGTTATTGTATTGATGATGAATGGATAGAGAAATGTACAAAAATGAATGAGGAATTCTTATTACAATCCAGATCATCCTTTTCCTTCTCCTATTTATACAGCCATTGAGGCGGTGGCCATTTTCCTGACTAACTAATGGTGTCAGCAACCTATAATATGCTAACTATGTAACAAACTAATTGACAGCTCAGCACTGGTAGTTATTCAAAATTACAGATTACCCTTGACTAATTTTGTTAACCATTTTCACGTGCATCAATTGCCCCTCCTTAGAAAGTCCTTGTCCTCAAGGACTGAAATGAGGGAATTGTCGCCGAAGATCTTGCAAACACTCCCAAGTAGAATCCTCTGGAAAACAATTACTCCATTGAACCAGAGCTTGTGTTGCTGCAGTTCGACCCCTTCTTGCTCTACGTCTGTCTAGAATTGCTAAATGCTCTATCATAAGTTGTCCCTGATTTGTCACTCCAACAGGTATATGAGATTGAACTGGAACTGACCCCACCTTCTTTTTTAACATAGAAACATGGAAAGTGTGATGAATCCGAACATGAGCTGGAAGTTTCAATTTGTAAGCAATTGATCCCACCTTACTTCTATTAGGAAAGGCCCAAAATAACGAGGAGCTAGTTTCTGACAATGGTGAGCTCGTAAAGAATGCTGCTTGTATGGTTGCAATTTAACATAAATCCAGTCAACAATGTTGAACTACTTATCAGTCCTATGCTTATCTGCTAGTTGCATCATCCTATGTTGGGCTTTAGCCAAATTTTGCTTAAGCTGATGTATCAGCATCTCTCTAGCCATAAGGCTTCTATCTACTGATTCAACTGTAGCTGCTTTAGGTAGGTATGGTACATGAATGGTTGGTGCCTGATCATAGACCACTTCATAGGGGGTGAATTTGGTACAGGTGTGAAAGTTGGTGTTGTACCAATATTTTGCAAAAGTTAACCGCAGGCTCCACTGCATAGGTTGATCACTGGTCATACATCTTAGGTATTGCTCGAGACATCTGTTTAACCGCCTCAGTTTGTCCATCACTTTGAGGGTGATATGAAGTAGACATGTGTAACTGCACCTGCTGAAGCTTGAAAAGCTCCTGCCAAAAATTGCTAAGAAATGTAGTATCCTTGTCACTCACAATGGACTGGGGCATACCATGCAAACGATAAATCTGATCCAAGAACAGCTGAGCCACAGTGATAGCTGAATATGGATGAGCTAAAGCCAAGAAATGTGCATATTTGCTAAGCCTTTCCACCACCAATAAAATGACATTTTTTTTTCCCTTGGATAAGGGCAAACCTTCAATGAAATTCATGAAAATATCTGTCCAAACCTTGTGTAGAATGGGTAGTGGTTGCAAAAGACCAGAATAAGAAGAATTCTTTAGTTTGGATCTCTGATAGATATCACAAGCTACAGGAAAGTTGGCAACATCACTGAACAAATGTTTCCAATAGACCACACTTTTCAGTCTTTTATAAGTCACTTCCACTTCTGAATGACCACCTTGTGCACTAGAATGCCATAATTCGATCAATTTATGCCTCAAGGCTAAATCATCTCCAATTACCAACTTGCCCTTCCTCTTAAGAAACTCCTGACTCCATGTATATTGCCTATGGCACTGGTGCCCTACAAACAAATTCTGAATAATATCATGCAGTTGCTTATCATTCTGCCAGCTATTTTGGATATCAACAATCAAAGAGGAAGTAAAGGTGACCAAGGAATGCAACTGTCCTTTTGCATAAGGTCTCCTGGACAAGACATCTACAACAATGTTGTCATTGCCCCTTTGTACTGCACTGCATAATCATATTCCATCGGCTTAGGTATCTATTTCTGTTGTAAAGGGGTGTGAATCCTCTGTTCCAGAATGTACTTAAGGCTCTGATGATTAGTTCTGACTATAAAATGTCTGCCAACCAAATAAGCCCTCCATTTCTGTATAGCAGTCACCGCTGCTAGCATTTCTTTTTCGTACACAGATAAGGTCTGATGAGTTGGAGACAGTTCCTTGCTAAAGAAAGCAACAGGTCTTTTCCCTTGCACTAGGATTGCCCCAATCCCAGTTCTTGATGCATCAGTCTCAACAGTGAACACTTGATTAAAATCTAGCAATGCCAGTACAAGTGGATTACTCATGGCTTGCTGCAATTACTGAAAAGCCTATGTTGCTGCATTACTCCACTGAAATTGGTTCTTCTTAAGTAACTCAGTCAAAGGCCTGGTGATTCTCCCATAATGTTGCACAAAACTTTTGTAATACCCTGTGAGGCCCAGAAAACCCCTTAGTTCCTTGACATTCTGAGGTATAGGCCAAGATTAGATAGCTGCTATCTTTTGGAGATCTGCCTGTACTCCTTCTGAAGTAATCACATGTCCCAAGTAATTAACTTGCTGTTTTGCAAAAGCACACTTACTCAATTTAACCTTTAAAGTATTAGCTCTCAAGGTTTCAAAAACCTTCCTGAGATGTATCATATAATCCGCCCATGTTTGACTATATATCAATATATCATCAAAGAAGACTAGCAAGAATTTTTTGAGAAAGGGCTTGAAAACATCATTCATGAGATTCTGGAAAGAAGAGGGAGCATTTGTGAGACCAAATGGCATAACTAGGAATTCATAATGACCATCATGAGTCTTGAAAGCTATCTTATGAATATCTTCTGGGCACATTCTAATTCGATGATAACTAGATCTAAGATCTAGTTTAGAAAAATATTTAGCACCAATCAACTCATCCAGCAATTCTTTACTCAGCGGAATTGGGAATTTGTTCTTGGTAGTAGCTTGGTTCAGTGTCCTATAATCAATACACATCCTCCATGAGCCATCATTCTTCTTAACCAGCACAACAGGTGATGAATAAGGGCTTGAGCTTGGCCTGATAATGCCACTTTCAAGCATCTCAGTAACCAATCTTTCTATTTCCCCCTTCTAAAAGATTGGATACCTATAAGGTCTGACACTAATAGGGTGAGTGCCTTCCTTGAGAGGTATTCTATGATCATGTAGCCTTTTTGGTGGCAATTCTGTGGGTTCTTGGAACAAATCATCATATTCCTTTAGCAACTGATCTAATGCAGAACCTTCTTGTGTCTGATCACCTTTATGTGTAGCAGTTACAGTAAGAATTTCAGCATTTTCTTTAGTGTGATCAACAACTGCCCTGATCAGGCATAGTTGGCTAGCAGCAATTTGTGAAGGTTTTTGCAAAACTTGCTGCATTTTTTCTTCTTGATCAACTGCAATCCCAATTGCTTGATTCCCCTCAACACTACTCTGTGACCATTCTGCAGGAATTCCATTTTGAGTTCTCCAAAATTCCACTTAACATCTCCAATAATGGTCAACCACTGAATTCCCAGAACCACTTCACACCTTCCCACTGATAGTACCAGTAGATCAGTTTTGAACTCTTGTCCTTGCATTTTCTAGACAAAAGTTGGGACACAATTCATGAGTGGTAAGCTTATTTCCATCCGCAACCTACACCACCAAAGGTTTACCTTCTGTACTTTTAACCCCAACCTCTGTATCACATTAGGGTGGATGAAGTTATGAGAACTACCAGAGTCAATGTGTATATTCACTAATTGTTTGCCCACATGGCCTGTGATCATCATAATTCTGAAATTTGGGACTGCCATGCTAGTCATAACATTGATTGAAATGTGTGCCAAATTTCCTCCCCTAGCTTCTCTATCATCAACTTCCTCTTCCACGGACTCATCCCCCCTTTCTTCATAAACATCCCCCTGGTCATCCCAAATCTCCAATCTATGGAACTGTTTATTACCACATCTATGCCCCATGCCAAATTTTTCATCACACCAAAAACATAATCCCTTAGCCCCTTTATTATCCATTTCTGCTCGAGTTAGCCTTCTGTGAGGTCTTTTTTCCAACTCCTCATTACCCTTCCCAATACTAGGCAGAGCAGGTACAGAAGAGGTAGGCAATAGGGGCCAAGCATTCTTCCTCCATTGGTGATTAGAAGTCCCAGCATGACTATTATTCTTCCAATAATGGCTAGAATTATAGGTTTGATGCGTATTGCTAACAAGATCTGAGAGATTAGGAGATACCTTCTTGTTCACTTTGGCTTTCTATTGCATAATTAGCCTTGCCTCCTCTATCTTTGCAAGCGCTGACGAGGTTAAAATTTACCAATTAAATCAACTCACAAGTTATAACCTAATACCTCGTTTTGCTGCAAGTATACAGATCGAAATATAGTATAGCAAAGGTACAAGGGTCGAATCCCACAGGGAGCAACTTAACAAATACCAGAGTTTTAAACCTTATCTTATTATCTAAACTTTTCAAATTATGTGTTGATCAAAGAATTAAAAACAGATTAAGTGCATGAATCCCAACTAACAAATATGTCAAAAGAAAAGATGTTCTAGGGGAATTAAATCCACTAGCTAGTAAAGATCAGATTTGCCATGTACTTTGTAGTCACAATTCACTCTTGTCTTGGTAGGGAACATTTCCAAATGTATACTTATCTCACTGTTGTGCAGAAAAGCTTTGTCACGATCACTAGGTTCCACCTACTGTCGTGGTGAAAATCAACCAGTGATGATCTTAGGCCTTTGTGAAATATTATGAAAAACCCTTCTAGTGATTCACTACTGTCGTGTGTTTCATGCTAGAATTCAATTAATCTTCTTTCCATTATTGTTTACCACTGTCGTGCGATCACAATAACTGATATAATTTGCAAAAGATGATCAAGCTTTAACAAATGTGAAAGTCAAGATTAATGAATTACCAAGAACAAGGTTAGTGAAAACTAGCAGCATACAAATCCAAATCTTGCACCAACCAGTTTCATCTACCCGTAGAACAAAGGATAGATCTAGCTAGTTAGACATGATTATCAAAATACTCCAACTTCTAATAAAGTAGAAGAAGAGTTAGAAATGAAGGAAAAATGGAAGAGAAAGCTCATATGCAAAACTGACCATAGAAAAGCAATTAAAACCAATCCGATTAGGGTGGTAGAACCGACCCTAAGTGGTGGTAGATAAAAGCTTAATTCAATTACAGAATAAACAAACTCTCCAACTCTTTAAGCACTCAAGCTTTGATAATCAAACCAGCAAGAAGTGTATTTATAAAGATAAAAACTAGAACAAGGTGTTTAGAAATATGAAAACTAATATCTAACAGAGCTAAAAACGAAACTAGCTCAAAGAGCTTTATTGAATCTGAAAACTAATCTATTCTAAGCTCTCTATCTACTAACAAAGGTTGGCCAAAAAAAATCCCCATTGTTCTTGAATTGTAAGGGGTATTTATAGGTGTTTGGATGAGTTTAAGACAAAACTTAAATTATCATCCATGACCTCATTGCTTAATTATTGTCAAGAATCTTCAAAATCGCAGCTGCAAATTCAACTAAAATACACAAAAAGTTTTCAAGAAAAGTTGCACATGTATCAAAGTCAGGATTTGCTGCTGGAATTTCTTTTTGACAGATTGCATGAATTATTTCTCCATGAAAACGGCAGAATCTACTCTTGTGCTAGTCTTGAAAGTCGTACCTCTTTGAATTATCTTTCCATAGCATCAAGAATCATCCCATTTGGACTTTTGTAGGCTGAGATATGGTCAAAATACCATCCTCTGGTCAAACCCCTGTTTCAATTTCCGACCACAGAATGCAGCTTCTGTATTTCGACTTTTTGTCTATGAAAACAGCAGAATTATATTTCGATGTCTTCATACCAATTGTAGGTCTCTTTCTTAGCTTTAAAATGGTATAAAGATCACCTCAATCCGATAAGTATAGCTCCAGATATAGCCAAAATACCGAAGAATGTCAAAACTGTCTTGACTTGCATTTTCTCACTTGAACATTTTTCACTTCATTTCTCTTTTCTACCACTTGAATTCATCACCAATTATCTACTTTTCACCTCATTTGACATCTTTTGGTGATTGGATCATTAACCTGCAAGAAAATGAAGTTTTTACCATTAAAATCAATAGAAATGCAATATTATCCACTTTTACCAAAAATATATAATTTTACCAAAAACCTCTTTATTTTAATTATAAAACTAAATAATCAACTGAAAATTAACTAATAAAATGCACTTAAAAATACGTAAAATAAACTCTTATCAAGCGCCCTCACATGAGCCACGTTCTTAGGCATGAACATCCTAACAGTCAGCTGAATTTCTGGTTTTAATCCACTTAAGAAGTAGCTTGTTGCATAATCTTCAGGTAAATCTAACGTATTGAGTAACTCTTCAAATTGTTCTTGGTACTCTAACATAGTACCAGTCTGTTTTAATCCCTTTAGTTCTCCCATTGTGTCATCATATAGATAATCTCCAAATCTTGCGGATAATTCTCTGATATACTCCTCCGACGAAGGTGCCTCTCGAGCCAACCTGGACTTCCATGTAAACTTGGTACCATTGAAGAGCCGTACCCTCCAAATTCACAGCTGCCATTTTAACCTTCAAAGCAGGTGGAGTTTCATCTACCTCAAAGAACTGCTTGCTCTTATACAGCCAACCTCTGAAATATTCCCCGTTGAATTTGGGGAAATCCATTCTAGAAAATCGTGTTGGAATCTGATAGTTACCTCCATTAACCCCAAGAGACCCAGAATTTTAAGGAGAAGAATTCATGTGATCCAGATTAACCACCAGGTTCCTTAGTGCTGTCATTTCCGTCTCAAGTTGATCTTGTTGCTCCCTCAACATGGCCTTTATGTGCTCTTCAAGTTTTCTGTTATCATGTGATCTATTGCCTTCTACCATCTCTGACCTCTGAGCTAGATAACCCCGCTTTAATACCATTGATGCAAAAAGCAGTAAAGATCAATAATCCTTAACTCAGGAATTGCAAGATAATGGAGCAACAATTTGTAAGCATAAGGAGTTATTGTATTGATGATGAATGGATAGAGAAATGTACAAAAATGAATGAGGAATTCTTGTTACAATCCAGATCATCCTTTTCCTTCTCCTATTGCTTCCATTTATACAGCCATTGAGGCGGTGGCCATTTTCCTAACTAATTAATGATGTCAGCAACCTGTAACATGCTAACTACGTAACAAACTAATTGACATCTCAGCACTGGTAGTTATTCAAAATTACAGATTACCCTTGACTAATTTTGTTAACCATTTTCCCATGCATCATGCAAGAACATTGGCATTACTTCCCGAAGAGGCTAAGTAATATCTTAAATTTCACAGCAATTTTTAAATTCACTCCTAGGAATTTAGTTGCAACTTTCTAAGTAACAATTCTACATTCATGTGATATAGGAATTTATTAAGCCTCACCCATATCCCAAAGTTGCAGGGCCAGTGCAGTTGTGATTTGGGCTGTGCGGTGTTATGTTTATTCTATTATTTCATGTATAATTATATTTATCATTGTATCTTAAAAGAACATGAGTATATATAAATAAAATATTTTACATATATTTAATACAACAATATGATATAATTAAAGATAAAAAAAAGGGTTTGAGTCAAAGAATCACGTTATCGTTTTAATACTTAAATAGGGGTTTTTATAAAGGCAATATACGCCTTATAGTATAGTGATAAATTCTACCCTTAATTGATGACGCTTCTATCATGTCACGCAATATTATTGGTGAGCATATTATAGTCTCTAAAATTTTCTCCAAGTTTTCATTAATTATTCAATATTATTTCTTTTACTAAACAAATTAAATTAGTTTGTTAACCATAACTGTATATGGGACCAAATTGAACGACACCTCAAAATTAAGTTATATGTTCTTTTACTTTCATATGTCACTATTTTTGTAGATAGTTCTGCAGCAAATGCAAGGGGAGCAATTAGAAGGAATTGAGAGGCAAGAAATGTTGCAAACTGCACAGAGTCTTCCTAATTTGTGCCGAATCAAAAAAGCACAGCCTTGTAATGTACCTACCATCTTTGGCTTCATTTTAGGGCACTTCTATGCAAAATAGTCTAATGCAAAATAATCAAGTACTAAAATTCACCGCTTTAATTTGACATTAGAGATTTTGGTGACACGAGACATGAAATAAACAATTCTTATGTGTATTTACATGAGAATTTGAACTAGTTAGCATCTTAATGGTGCAATATCACGTAAGAATTATTTGGTTACATTGTCATCTTTTCATTTCTTTTCCTTTACTTTTTCTTGAAGGCCCAAGTGCTTGTTTTCTTGCTGTTCATTTGAAATTATATATCACATAGAAAAATTGATGCATGCCCACTATTACCTCTGCCTGCAGTGAAGTTTCAAATTTCGGAAGTAGCCACAACAATAACAACCCTAGCCATTTAATGAAGAGATAATAAGGCCTTAAGCTTGTTTTTGGTCCCTCTAACCAAAAAAAAAAAAAAAAAAAACCATGTTCGAGCCTTAACAGCCCTAAACACTTCTTAAGCTCCTCTTAGTATTTAGTAAAGCCCTTGCATGGGCAAGAATTAGTGTACATTTAGGGGGTGAGGAAGTCCACTGCAAACAGGTCCCCTCTTGCACCAAAATCATACAAGAGATTGCAATAGTGTTTTAAAACTCAGTTTGAACCGGCCAATGAGACCGGTTAAACCTTCAACTATAAAACTTGTTTGAACCGGCCAATGAGACTAGTTAAACCTTCAACCATTTTGCTTTCCGGTTCATTGCAGTCCCTTAAATTCACTTGTGTCTGTTTATTTACGTAGAATCCGAAAAAAAAAGAAGAGCCAGTTCAACTGTTAAAATTCACTTTTGTAATGTGTTTATTTAGCTAAATTTATAAAATAAAATAAAAAAAAGAAGAGAACCAGTTCAACCATCAAACTGCTTAACCAGAAAAATTTTAGATGAACCAATCAGTTTATTTCTTTAAGACTGCAATTTAACCAAAATAATTGAAGTCAATCCAACTTTATATTCTACCGCTTAGCAACTTTATGGGTTAATTCTTTTGGTCACCATCTCGAACACTAGCCAGCTGAAGCAAGTTATACGCATAAGTTGTTTTTCTTTTCTTTTTTGGGACAGGAATTCAAAATCTGTAAAGCAAATATGATGCCCTCAACCAATATCAGATGAACCAAGAATTCAAGGACGAGAAATCATTTTTCCAAACCACAAGAACTAATAGCAACTGTTCGAAAGTCATTTTTCCTCCAAATTTCCAGAATCAAATGTCATTACAGCTTCCGGGCACGAGCAGCAGCTTTTTCTAATGCCTTCAGTCTGTTAGCTTCCATGCGAGTTCGCTGTTCTTCTGAGAGCATAGTTCCATTAGAACTGGAAGACGTTTTTCTGGGTGCCATTGTTGGTGTCTCTTTATCTCCATGAGATGCTTCAGCTTCAACTATCTTGTCATCTGAAGGCTTAGATGGTTCCTGTCCAGTTTTTCCTAATGCCTTCAGTCTGTTAGCTTCCATACGAGCTCGCTGTTCTTCTGAGAGCATAGTTCCATTAGAATTGGAAGACGTTTCTCCAGGTGCCATTTTTGGTGTCTCATTATCTGCATGAGATGCACCAGCTTCAACAATCTTGTCATCTGAAGGCTTAAATGGTTCCTGTCCATACAGAGGTTGAAACAGTAGGGTAAAAGTTTAAAGCATTTTAAACTTGATTAATATGGTTGTTTTCAAAAGGAAATTTAATCCCATCCCATCTTACAACATGCAATATTAGGTGCTTCTGTCATCCTACTTTTGATACAATCACTTGATCCAGTAACACTTAACAGCCTACAGCAACCATTTCCTTAACCAACACTGACAGGTCTAAAAATTACTGAAAAGACAAATGTAAAGAGATGATAATTAAGCTTCAGCCACCCGAGGCAAGTTCAAAGCTGAAACAAGTGCTTCCACCTTAAGCATGATAATATTTCTATTAAAAATTCTTAGCATTATGTAATCATAATCACCATTAACTCTTCAATTCTACTTATTACCATGTAGTCCATGTCTACAATCAGTAATTTCATCCGAATATAAGCACCATATCACTGTTCAGAATATCTTTACTTCCCACAGAATATTCTACTTTTTTCATAACCGGGCATTGGAATAGCTGAAATTACCAGTAGTCATTGTAGCCTGAAAAGAGCTTTCCCGGACAAAGATTACAACTGCTGTTCTCAATTCATATACGAATTCGCTTTACATGACACTTCGAAATTGAGCAAGTTTTCAAGACAACAACACAGAAGTCAGTCTCGGATAATTATTTTAATATTTAGCCTGTAAATCCTAGGACTTCAAAATTTTAAGCCAGCTTAAACTAAAAAGTCTTCAGAAACATGTTAAGCATGTCGAATAACAGAGACTTATATTAGACTTCAGCCGGTTGAGTGGCAGTGAGGTCTCCAGATCTTTCCTATGCATTTCATTTGTTTGCAAATACAATACTTTTACTCTCAGCCTCACTGATGATTGGTATAGCGGTGCTACCATCCATCAATTTCTGCACAGGAATGAACGATGGCCCATTTTGAGGAATTACCATTTATGACAGAAATTTGTCTCTCATCTGGGATGTCTGGCCTACGGTTCCAAAGATATTTTCATAACTCTTGACCACATTTCCAGTGATCGAACTCATAGGGAATTGAATCTCAAATGAGGGGAACGTAGTATTGGTGAGTTCTCTTGTGGATACCTCAAACTGGTGATCTTCAAATACAGGCCTCAGTTTGAAAGTCCATTTTTCCCTTCTATTTTGATCCAGTGACACAAGTTCACGCTGTTTTCTCGGGTTTTCTATCTTTCAGGATGTCATGTCGCTGTTCATTGAAAATCCCAAATGCTTAATTCCTTTGATGATGAATAGATCTTTATCAGCTTAACTTAGACGCTTTCAGGTTCGTACATCTATATATCTATAACTTTAAGACCATCTAGGATGTGAATACTATGACAGTGAAATTCAAATTTCTTGCACTTTTCTTCACTAAGAGCATGCCAAACCAGAGATTAAGAGCACCAGAACAAAGCATGATGATCAACTGTGCTCTAGTAGTTAGACTACCTATACCTCCTTTTCATTCCAAATAAAAGACTGAACTTTGGAGATGGGGCTGAGATACAAAATCTAGTCTGAACATAGGAAATTTTAGGTGTTATGGTTTCAAGTATTCACATCTTTAACGAAGCATCAAGTAAATATAGCACATAAAACTTTATATTTACCTTAAACCTTGTGATGAATTGGCAACTTTAAGATGTGTAATTGCTGAATGGAACAAAGGGTGAAAGAAAGTTTAAGACGCATCCTTTCATACTATCTAACATGATCACTTTCAGAACAACCTGGGCGTGAATCTATAAAGCTGGAGTTAACACAAAAAGGAAATCAACAAAGAGATTCTAGGTATCTCAACAATTAGACTATATAAGCAGTTATTCAACTAACACATACCATCCAGTTCAACTTATATTAAGAGTAGCATAAATGTGTAGAAGACCAATTAGGATTCACAGCGGGGCTTGCAAAATTAGAATCTGAATAACATATGGCAGGTGTGGATGCATAGATGCTTTGTCTGTGAAAGGAATACAAACTCATTAAAGCTATTTCAGTTGATGTGATTCCTAAAGCCAGAGGATTGTACGGCTACTAAAATGAAACAAACTACCAAATATAATGGACAACAGACATCAATTTATGCTTGCAGAGAAAAGTTACATGTTTCACAGAGATAAAGCAGAAACAAAAAACAATGATACGCATATCAACAGAATGTACCCCTATTACAACAAATCTGAAGTTTAAGAAAATAAAAATAAAAAACATATGCCCAAGATCCAAAGAAGGGAAAAAAAAGTGATATGGAAAAACAAAAAGAACCAAAAATTTTGAAGCAGCATTAGATCTAACCTCCATGGCCTTTTCCCAAATTTCATTAAGGTTGCTTTCCTGAAGAGTACTATTATCTGGAATTTCCAGACATGTGTTATCCTCAATAGCATTTTCCATATTAGTATCCTCATGAAAACGATTTTCTTCTTCTATGTCCCTGGCATCTGCAACAATAAAAAACACACCTTTGATTAGACACCAGAGAATCAATTCCAAATGAAGCAGTAGGACGTGCAGTTACTTATAATATTGTTGAATCAAACTCCTGAATGGGTATGCTTAGAGTATTAGTAGTCCTGATGCGAACAAAATAAGAATAACTTGAGTAGGTTTGAATAGCATTCACAACAAAAGCAAAAGGTAGACTGTACATGGAGAAGTCATCTATGTAACTAGTTCTGTCACTTGCTAAAGTCACAATGTAGATTACCTAAATTTGAGGTACCTTGTTCATGATTTGGATTGTTATCTTGAACTTGAGGCTCATGCAGCTCTGCTGGGTCTACTCCATCGGCAATTCTCTCTCGTAATTCTCGGATACATTTCTGGTATGATAAGTTCCAGAACATATGGAACATCAGACACATACTAACATGATTCATTTTGAAACATCTAAAGAAATAGTGGATGGCTACTCCAAACTCAACCACCACCACCACCCCGCCCCCCTCACCAAAAATCACCACATATAACACAGAAAGCTTTATACCAGCCTTTACAGAGCATATAGTTTTACTGAAACCTATAGCATATACTGCTCTGCAGATAATTGCAAGGGAATTGAGGACAATTGACTAGACAAACCATTTTAACAAACTAATCCCATTTTAACAAGTTAGTGCTGTAAGAACCCCAATATAACAGAAAGAATGTGCAAATGACACTCCATAATGAGTTATAATTTAGTAGGCACTCCAGCTATTGAACTAAATTTACATCCTGAAGGTCTTATTGTTGAGCAGCTTTAGACCATTGATAATTAAAGCAGTGGCAGAGCTGGGATATTTCTGGGGGCACCAAACAATTACCTTTGATATCCCAATAATACTTATAATCTAATATTTATGATATGAACTATCCTACTTGTTTACTGAAGACCATGCAAAAAGAACAAACAACATGAACAGTCAACATAAGAAAAGAGGGTGTACTTGATGAAAATAAATATAAAAAGAAAAAATAAGTCACAGACCGTTTAATTCTCTTCAGATTGTTTGTAATGCAGATAGTGAACTACTGATACGTTAAACAGTAGAACTAAAAAATTGATAAGTTTTTGGGGAGGGGGAGCAAAATTCTATGGAATTGAAGGGGTTCATCGTAAAACTTTTCTAGTCAACATACAAGAACTAGTTGTTGTTATGGATGGATAAACTATCCTATTTAGCTTGATCATGCAAATCTTACAAATGAATTTGTGTTGCTACTAAATTAATAACAAATTCACCAACTATTTTGTCCTTCATGTTGGTATTACAAATTTCCTACAATTTGGCAGGGGAACTCCAAGTGGGAAATTTGAGGGGCTAGAATAAAAGGAACCTAAAATTCCTTGTGCCTCTGAAACATCTCCTAAACATCAGGTGGGAAATTAGCTTCCCCCCCCCTTCAAGTCAATGTTGCGTTGTCACTCGATGAAAGCACCCATTGATAACAGAAGATCTAATAGCAAGATAAAAGAAGCATTGTAGAGCATTAACAGTCAAGAAAGAAATCTGAAGTTCTCTATCATGCTATGCTGTTTACAAACTCCACTTGATCCTCCAACTATTACGATATTACTTCTTTTGTCTTGCTAGTGCATGTATTTCCATTTTCTGCATAATTCTTCCGGGGCACTTTTGCTGGTTTTCCTAATTTAAGTCCTATTGTATAATACTTTTAGTTTTATTGCAGAAAAGCATCTTGGACAAAATGAGAATAATGCATTAGGTCAAATTGCTAAAGCAGAAGAGAAGTCATACCTTCCTTATCAAAAGAAAAGGAGATAAACAACCTCAGTACCATGGTAAATTCAACCTTTATTCCATCCTTAACTTTCAACAAGGAATGATATCTTATGGAGTATGTGAAATTGTGGATTAAAATTATACCAAAAGTAGTACTTGAAGTTTGGGCCTTGGCGATAATTTTATCGACAAAATTATCAAACATTTGATAGTTTCCTAGTAGTAGATATCAAAAAAGTAGCTTCATCGGTAGTAATCTGAGGTTTGATCAGTAAAAACATTTTGTACTTGTCACTTCTTGTTTGATAAATTTACAGCAGCTCCATCACAATTTCTTATCTTCCTCATCTTTTTCTAGATGAGACTAGATGTATCCACTCAACTAGCATCCTTCGCTCCTTGTGGAATTTTGCTTTTAATTTCAACATGCACTCATTGAGAATTCTACTGAGTGATAGTCTTGGCCCTTTTTCAAGCATTCATGTCTCTCAGATATGCTATTTCAAGCTGCCAGCTTTTAAATTGTAGAACTTGTTCGCTTCCACCTCTGTTTCGTTTTTAGCTGGTTGTAAGACTAGAACTTTTCTTGTTAAAATTTTGGACTGAAGCTCTTTCTATTAATACTTAAGAGGATCTAATCTAGTAAAGTACTTCATGTGGAGTAATGTTAACTAGGGCATTTACAATGTGCATCTCCACGAGGGACTTTGGCATACTGAAAATTCAGTTTAGAATTGTGTGATACCAAGTTCTACTTCTACAAGTTGTGATCTTGAGTAAATGCTAGGTGTGATGTCAAGGTTCTTCCTTTCCCTGTTTCCACTCCTGATCTTGCAGTTATCAACTCAGAGTAAACCCTTTCATTAAATTGAGCAATCACTGAATCGACTCTTTACAAATCGATATTTTACTCTCTTTCCAACATGAGGAACAATTTTACTAGGAACCATTGCAGTACTCAAGCTTTTCTCAATCTTACCCCATCGCACAAATTATTTCTACATCAATGAGATGGATAGGCATTTGAGTGCTCTGAATATAATACCAAAGAACAAGGGCAATTCTTGTTCATGAATTAGTTGACTTTGAGCAGTCAATTTTTCCATATTAAAATGTAATATGGAATTTGTCCAGGAAAAGATATCCGACTATTTAGTGTGCTGCAGTAAGAAGTCAGTGCAATGTGTGTTTGAACACAATCACACTTCATTTGAATTGTTTAATTCAGTAGCTAAAATACCTGGGGCTAGATTACATCACTACCCATGGGCATTCCAGAGAATTTGTCATTACAATTGGTAACACGATAGATTTATCCATGATGACAGGTTAACATTTGCTATTTAACTCTTCTTCCTTATCATGAGACTAATCAGGAAAAATAATATGCTCAAGTACAAAACTTACAGAGCTTAAAAGGGGCATTGAGAGGAAATGACCATGGAAGCCATGTCACCAGTATATCTGGCTATGACGCCATTTACAGCCCTCAATGAACCACTTTAAAATTCTGCACAACTAAAGATTGTCTAAAGAACCAGGGTATTTTTTTGCCTGACAGACTCCAAACTTGATGTTGCACATAGGTGGAGCAAGATACTTTGGAGGAAAAGAGATTGGATGCCGAACACGACAACAGCAATATCAGCTAGTTCATTTGTTAGAATATTGGATAAAATAGATGGACAGTATCACATTGCTCATTTGCAGAGGATATTATACCCTAGAACAAACTAATTTATGCAGTATGAATAAAAGGAAAAGAAGAGAGCTTAAAGTAATAGTGACAGATTATTTAGATCCCAGGATTAGTAAGAGGTAAAGTTTAACTTTGGAGTATGGCTTAAGCTTCCAGGGTGCCTTACAATCAGAAGTACTGTATGAAATTAACATGTGAACTCAACCACAAATCAGCAATAGCTACTATTAGATTCAAAAATTACATGGACTCAGTAAGAAGTTCCTTATGCTTCCTAGGTCCAAGAAGTTTAATCACCAGCAGCGGTGGATTAACATGACCAAATTTAACCTGACTAATAAATCGAGAGGAGTCCAAAAATCACCAAAACTTTGAAACACTATCCTTCCACATGCTCTAGTTCACATCTTCACTCCAACCTGTTTAAACACTGTAATCCGCACAAGAATTTTTAAAGAATAGGGACATTGTATTTATGACATGACTCCAAACTTGGACACGGGTGGAGTAAGACACGGTGGATGAAGAGAGGAGCAGAAGCAGAACATAGCAATGACAAATTATGTTGGTTCACATGTGAGAAGCTTGAATGTGATAGATGGAGAGCAGCACATTGCAGGGTTGCAGAGGATATTTTACACTCATTAGACCAATTTATGCAGCATTGCTAAAAGAAAAAGAAGGGAGATTTAACCAATAATGGCAGTGACGATTTAGTTTCCAGGACCTGTAAGACGTAATTTAACTTTGGAGTATGGCTTAACCTTCCAGGGTGCCTTACACATCAAAGATACAATTAAAAATAACATGTTAACTCAACCGAAAATGAGAGGTAGGTAGTGTTGATTTCAGCAATATCACTCAAACAGGAAGCAGTTCCTTGCGCATCGACAGTTTCAGAAGTTTAATAACTAGCAGCTACGGGAAACCATGAACAAATTTTACCAGAAGTGCGAGTTGAGAGAGAAAATATCAATGAATTTTGAAACATTTTCCTTCTAAACTTTTCAGCTTAAA